>NW_017308139.1:14984-38606 GCF_000935625.1 Nanorana parkeri | reverse complement strand
TTTCCACTTAACGAGCTAGGTTAATGTTTTTCTTTTAAATACATTTTTTATTGGTATCTATCTTCATTTTGTACATTTACCAGTAGCTGCCTCATTTCCCACCCTCGGCTTATATTCGAGTCAATACTTTTTCCCAGTTTTTTGTGGTAAAATTAGGTACCTCGGCTTATATTCGGGATGGCTTATACTCGAGTATATACGGTATTAGTGAGTCGGGGTGAGCTTTTCACAGACACTGCTACTTAAGTCTTTCACTCAGCAAATTAGTCCATATACTAATCTGTTGAGAATGTTCCATGCACCTATTAATTGACTGTTCGGATCAGTAGTAGAACAATGCCTTGGTCAATCTACTCTTTTATAGAGGCAAACACGATTCTTTCTTGTGGCTTCCTTACACTCTTCCCTTCCAATTAAATGTATATTCTGCCTCTAGTTGTAATCCTTCTGTACTGTCTACAGATCTGTTTTTTTCTGCTTTATACAGCTGCTTTTTATTTTATTTTTTAATCCTCTTAAATCTGTTCTGCTCTGTTTCTGACTCACACTCAAGTTTTGATCGCCAGTCTACACCAATGTCTTTTTCCTCTCCTTTCCTTGTTATGCCATGGCCAAGCTCACAGGAAATTCTCACCTAGGAATTGCTGCAGTGGACGCCATATGAAAGCTGAGTTACCCCTAGTCTCAGCAATAGTTATTACCCTGCTTCACCTATATGATGCCAATTTACACCAATTAACACTTGTTGGCTGCTCATGGACCATTAGCGGTCCTAATAGCACATTGTGAGAATTGCTGATCTGCAAGTTCACCTGAACACCCTAGTTGTTGCATAGAAAGTCCTTAAACAATGAGCAGGGGAATGAGGTGCTAGATTGCTAAGTATAAACCTATCCAACATTTTTGTCCCACTTTTTACTCATGCTTTCAGTTGTTTTTTTTTTGTGATGCTCCCCATCTGTCAAATGTTCTCAAATGTGCTAGATCCTTCGGCAGCTTAGTGAATAGACCCCTAAGACTCTGAACACGTTTCGTTTTAATGCACCTGGAAAGTGTTCAGCTAATGTAAACTGAAAGTTCAATTGGGATTTAATCTACTGATGCAAAAAGTCCTAAAACAATCCAGGGATAGAAAAAGTAGCTGTGGATGGTCAAGATTTTTAACTTGAACCAACTGCTGGCATAGCAAATTTTATGAAGCTTGCTTATCTCTGTTGCTCATCTTCTGTACTTACATCCACTTCATTTAGACCTTGACGTTTTTTTAGCAGTGTCCTCATTCCCAGTGTTTTGGAAATCTTCTTTTGGTGTGTTTTAACCATGCTAAAGGTGACAAGGTCTACCAACACAAACAAGCACTATCTTCAAGACCAGGGGTGTCTGGAGACCCAACATCAAACAGATTGCAAACCCCTTAATAATCTGCTGATAGGCAGAACAGTTATCTGATAAAGGTAACATTCTTTCCAAAAATGTCTGTGAAAAGGGTGAATTTTAGTTTAGCTTTTCACCAAAATATTTTATTTTGGAAGACAAAGATATTAATATCATGCATATAATAAATTGCATATATAATGGCATATACATCATGCAAGGACAGACCTACAAAGCAAGCCATTTCAATTGCTTCATCTATTTTCTTAGAAAGTGTAGTTCTATTGCTATTCTTTGTATGTCATGAGTTGCTGGTCCAATGAGGGATCCAGGCACCTGCAAATCTTTCAATCATTCATAGCAATGAAAACACCTCCATGTGCATTATGGATGCACTCACACCAAAATCAGAAGAAAATTACAAGTCAGTGGAGAATCCATTGACTTGCAATTGTACCTGTCAATTTCCTTTCGAACCATTGTGTTTTGCGATCCGTTTTTCCACAGATGCTAACAGAAGGGCAACGAAAAATGATTGGTTGTTGAAAAACATATTGCAACGCAACGGATACAGTGTGAATGGGCCCCACATTTTCTTTGTACTGCAATGGATCTTTTGCTTCTCTGGATACATCGCATGAAATTTTAAATCCACTTATGTTTCTCGTTCTATTCACATGTACACAAGCTTTTTCATGCACTCATGTCGTTTCAGCAGGCTGTGTAAACGTATACATCTGAACAGCCTCATTCATTACAATGACAAGCAAAAGAAGAATCTAGTCTATACTGTATGTGCTGCAAAAATACTGCAAACCACAAGCAAATCACGGAGGTGAATGAGCTTTAAAAGTACAACATAAACAGCGACATTAAAAAAAAAAATACAACATTGTGAAAACAAAGTTGTAAAACAAACTTCTTGTTCATACAGTGATAGGCACTAACAGTATCCAAGCATTCCCAGTTGCCAAGAACAGAGGCAGGTTTTAAAAATGTCTTCCTATTTTCCCCTAGAAATGTCTAATATTAAACTATTTATTTCATAATACTAATACAGCATTCGGCAAATCCTAATGTTAACTCACAGCAAACTTGCTTGACAACTTTGTAAAATGATATAAAGTAGGAGCAGAATGTTTTATTATCCAAATCCTAGAAACGTGCCATGGCATGATCTTAGCTGGTAATATAAACTAGCATTTTTAAGATCTTAAGGTGCAGTGCATACTGAAAAGTATATTCATGTTATATGTCCAATGGTGGGCACAGAGCTCAAATAAGAGTAGAAAGTGCCCGGGTGCGCTCAAGGCAAGTTGATACAAAGAGTCCAGTGGCACTCATGGGTCCTGTATTGAAGCAACATAAGTAAATGTATTTGTGTTGCTTCAATACAAGACCTGTGAGTGCCTCTTCCACTGTTATATACACATACATTAAACTAACGAAACATGGAGCTGAAGGCATTGATTAATACAAAATAGCACAATTTTTACACATCAGCTCTGTGCTGTACATGTATTGAATTTTAGTCATTTATGTTTTTTTCAGTTATACCAAAAATACAAAATGAAAGTATAGAACTGAGAGTTGAATGCCATTACCTTGAGTAATGAAGAGCAAAGAAATGACATTTCTTCTGTCCATCCTATAATGTTAGACACAGAGAGCGTAGTCACAATGTATAGACCCCTTGTGTATATATCCTGGAAGCAGCAGGCAAGCAGAAAGTTAAAAGCTTTCCTAGCTATGCACAGTTCTTATACTACAAGGCAGCAGAGCATTGACTGGGAGGAGACACAGACTGATTCAATGAGCGCACACCAGTCAGCAAACAGCAGCTCTGGGTATTTATCACCCTCCCTCCCTTTATTGCTGGCACAGGTTGTGACTCAGTCTGTAATTGTGTGCCCACTCAGTGATAACCTGCGGAATGCAGGGTGAGCACAAAACAGCATTAGTAAGGACAGAAGAGTAGTATAACATACAATGGGACAGTGCAGGAAACAAAGTATGCGACTATTTCTCTACAACAGACACTGATAATTGCTAGAAGCATTCTGAGTCAAGGCAAATATCAAATTACAGTTGAATTATTATGCCTTCAAAGTGCCTTCCTGGTTAAATAGAAACAATGATAAGTTGTGGGTTAGAAAGTCACCTCGCTCTGGTGTTTTGTGTAGCTATCCTCTCCTTTATATCCTGTCTTTTTAATTTCCTTCCTAGCAAGATGATGCTTTGCAAGAAAATAGAGGTAGAGCAGAGTGTAGATAGATGTATACAGATCAGATGAGATAAAAATCTCAGTAGCCCACAGGCACAGAAAACCAAGCACCTTACACTCCACCCATTAACACATGCCAAGCCATGCCAAGCCACGCCACAGCTGGGCTGATAAAAATGCAGAGACAAAGCTAGAATGTAATGAAGATACCTTAAGGTGCGTTGCCAGCATGCTAGCTGTATTCCTGGACTCTCCTTTTGACCTAATATCCAATTGCTGTACAAATCTTATAGCCTTTACCTCCCTATTATTTACTAAATATGCCCCCTCCTAACCAATGACACCACAAAGTTATTAATTCACTCCATTCTTGACATGGGGAATTGTATATTTTTGCGGTTTCACAGGCGCACGCAATATTAAAGGAGAACTATGAGATGAGTGATTTCCACTCACCTCATAGTTGTAGCCGACCTGTGACAATGAGACTGTCACAGGTTGGCTCAGTAGATCGGGAGGTGAGCGAACACATACCAGGTTCGCTCACCTCTCGATCCTGTCACGGCTCTCTGCTGTGACAGGGGAGAGGCTGGATTCCCCTCTCCCCGCTCCGATCTGCCAGCGCTGACTGGCGGAACGGACAGGGGAGGGGGCGGGTACAGCTGGCTCTGCCTCTAGATAGGCAGAGCCAGCTGTCACTCACGCAGCTGGGCGGATCTAAGTCTAGCTGTAGCTCGCGGTATACTGAGCCTAGGGTGACGGGAGGACGCTAGTTTGTGTCCTCCCGTTACCCTAAGGAGAACTATGGGGAAAAACACTGACCCCATAGTTCTCCTTTAAGGCTTGACATGTTTGGTACGCCTAAGCTGATTTTTGTTGCCTAATTCACCTCCAATGATTCCAGAAAAATGAAGTGGGGGGCTAATCAGGCATACAGATATTGAATCAACCAGGTAAAAGTAGAACAATGATATTTCATTCTTATCATTCCACATAAATGCACGTAACCTTTAAGTATAAAAGTCAATTTAAAATAAAATATCTTACTATGTGACTTTTATACCTCCACATCTTTAATATTACCAGCGTCATTGTGTATGTCCCTTTCTATTTTCTTATTTATACTTGCTGATCGTGTCAGTATATGGAGCTTGAGCCACTTTCTGCAAAAGGGTAACAATGCTGTCGCCAACTAGGGAAATACTGTATCTACAGGGATGTCACTCTTTCCTCCTCGCTGCTGTTGGAATAAAGGTGAGTGACATGATTCTGTCTCTTCTCCAAGTGGCCAGCATTGTCACCAATGAGGAAGAGGTGGTGTCACTCCCATAGTTGGCATGTCATGGCCAGTCCTACCCCCTTTACTGACAGTGCTATCACAGTCTAGAAGAAAATGCTGGGAATTGAAGTCCCTGGTACCAAAAGCAGATGTTCTTGGTATCGATGAATTCCACCGCAGTTGCTTATGGAGAAAAACCATGATCACCTGACTGCCAAAAAAGGTACATTTAGGCAATAATTTAATAATGTATCAACTTAACAACATAATGCTTTGACTGCGCTTCTACCCAAAGCCAGTATTCATTAAGGTTGACAAATGCTTTATTGTTTAAGTAATGAATATTATCGATTCACATATTATATGTTCATTTTTGCTATAAACTTGCACAACCATCTTTTAATCTTTAAAAAAAGTAAACTTGACTTTTATACCAGAGTTTTCCCTAATCCTGTCTTAATATGAATATTTTTTCTTATTCTCTAACTTAAATTTGGCTTCCTGAGATTGTTAAAATAGTTACTGTATATATCATGCTCTGGGAGAATGTGTTCCCATTGTTAGTGACCGCAGTTAAAAGGGAAATTCTTGTGACAATAACAATGCTGTATTATTAGGGTACCCACTGTGTTGGTGTTGGCAGTGGTCCTACAGAGATGACTCAGACGTTATGTGCTTCATCTTGCAATGACACTGGGACACACGGAGGGACTTGTGTTTTCAATAGCCTCTATCTAGGGAACAGTTTTTAATTGTACTATTGTAAGCTATGATAAAAAAAAAAAATGACAAAGCTGAATCCTAGAAATCTTTGAAAACCAAAAAACCCAAAGAGATTGTGGTTCGTGAAAGCAAATTGAGAGCAAATTTACACAGTTTTAAGGGTCACATTTACTATGCACCCGATAGTAGAAGAGAACAGTGCTGACCGAAAGGCTTTTAACTGCAAAATCCTTTACTCTGTCATATCTCAATTTTTCACACACTGCTATAAAGCAGGGGTAGCAGTGGCGTAACAATCACCATAGCGACCCAGGCGGCCGCAGTGGGGCACAGTGGGGCCCGGCCAGATGCCGTGCGGGCTACCTGGGTCGCTATGGGATCCTCTGCTGCTGGCTTTCACTGGCAGCTGAAGACGAACACGAGGCTGTTCAGATCACTGACAGTAATCTGTGCAACAGCGCGTTCCTCTCCACAGAGTAAATGAGAGCCAGCAGCGGCAGGGGAGGAGGAGGCGGGGCCGTGGTTGGCAGCAGGGCAGGGGCGCAGCCCGGTGACAAAGAAGGAGGCGGGGCTCTGGTCGACAATAGGGGAGGAGGCGGGGCCCGGTGACGAAGAAGGAGGCAGGTCCGGCGACGGAGGAGGCAAGGCCTATCAGCAACCGTGGAGGAAGAGGAGGCAGATAGGTAAGGAGTGTGACCAGCCCACCTGAGGGTGACCCTGCATAGCCCACCATAGAGAGTCTATGGTGAGCTCTGCAAGTTTGCCCTCAGGTGGGATCTCGAGTGTGCTCTGCAAGGGGTATAACTAGAAATCAAGGGGCCCCATACAAAATTTTGCTATGGGGCCCTGTGATTTCTAGTTACCCCCCTGAGGGGTAGGCAAAGTTTGGCTCTCCAGCTATGGTGAAACTACCATCATGCATCTGTTTCTGGAGTCATGGCTGTGGCAGTCAGAATCTAGCAATGCCTCATAGAACTTGTAGTTCTATCACAGCTGGAGGGCAAGTTTGCATGCCCCTGCTATAAAGAATAATGGCATTTCCTGTCTACAAGTAAAGGGTGTGCTATTGGTTCCACAAGGTAAGGTAGATACCTAATTCAGAACTTTGCAAAGAAAAGCAGTAAACCTAAGAGAGTTTTTTTCTGGTATGCTGAGATCATTGTCACCAAAGATACCTAGCAGACACAATTTTGGATTGTATATATTGAGTGAGTCAAATTCTGGGAAGTCAATTCAGTAATCTTGGATTAGAAGAGTCAGATTTTGATACATCACCATACCATATATAGAATATCTTCATCCACCCTTTACAATCACAAAAATTTCCCAGCACACTTACCAACTAGCCTGAAAAATATACTATATAACAATCTTCATTAAAAACAGGCCTTTTAGTTGCAGAACTTTTGCAAAATATGTGGAAGCTGCACTGCCTCGTCAAGGCCCCTCTGTGTAGTGTGGTCCTAGTTCTAATCTATGAGATCCTCCATCTTGAAGCAAATATAGGAAAGGATGTATTGCAGATATGCCTGGAGATAGCCCAACCTCCTTAAAGGGGCACAAGGACACGCTAGAAGCCCAGCACATCGCAATCACAACGGCGAACACACAAACTATCTTGACGTTCGGCGGGCTGTTCTACCGCCGAGCGCCCCACAAGGCATTGCGCACCGCACAGTGCCTTATGAGAGCCCTGATTGGGTAAAGCAATGCACCTGACCATAGGTCAGGTGCAAGACTTTGCCCAATCATGGCACAGTGCACTGTAAGAGCCATGATTGGACAAAATAATGATGACTTTGCCCATTCATGGCTCATAGTTAAGTCTCAGCCCTACACTATATAAGGCTGCTTACACAGCAGTCTTATGTAGTGTGTTGCTGGAGTTAATAATAGAGTGTTGCTGTCAGTGTAGTGTAGTGCAGTGTAGTGTAGTGCAGTGTAGTACAGTACAGTGTAGCACAGTGTAGTGCAGTCTAAGGAAAGATAAGTGGTGTCAGTGCTTTATACAGCAGTTTAGTGCTATATACAGTACTCTGTAATTCAGTCATCTAATCTTCATTCCTTTTACCTAACTGACTTGACTCATCTAAGATACCTCCTTGCCTGTTCATCTCCTCCTATATTGACCTTAACCGGTCCAACAATGTCTTCTGGCTTACTTATGGTACCTTGCTGCGGCAAGTTGCTGCCCTCTCCTGTTCCTGTTCTATGGGTTCTACCTCTTCAGCTCCAGCATTAGTGAGGGGGATCCTACATGCTGCAGAAATATAGTGATGTGTGTTGGTCTATGCATCATTATACTGTAAGCCCTGATATACACAGGGATGGATTTACTTTCTCTGCTCCCCCAAGGCCAGGTTCCTCAATACGCCCCCCAATGGAGAATAGCAACCAGATGGCTGGGGAGGCAGGGTTAGTTTTATATTTTTTTTATCACTTTTTCTGTTTATTAATTTTTTTCCTATTTTTTAATTTACATTTAATTTTAATTTTTTTTCACTTAACTTTATTGCTATCACACAGGAGCTAACAATCCCCTTTGAGGTAGCATTTGGAGGTGACAGGTTCCTTTTATTGAACCTGTCAACTCCAATACAGGAGTTCTAGCACATTACTGTGCTGGCTCTCCTGTGACAGCTGAGACGGGAAGCCTGCTCTCCCATCTCACTGTTTACAAAGAGAGGCTCTCCGGGCTGGCATGGAGAGAGGCAGCCAGCAAAGACATAGGTAGCCGACGTGGTGGGGCGTCGGGGGACGGACGAACAGGCTGCATACAAGTGATCTCGGCGACATTGCCGAGATCACTTGTAAATGAACGAGTGGCTTCCCTGCTGTACATTTAGCTCTGCTTGGCCAATGCAGGGATAAATGTAGAAAACAACTATCCGCCAGGCACCCAGAACTTCATCTCCCGGGGGTCGGGCAATAGAAATTCCACAACCCTGCCGCCCCTCTGCTCCCTGCCGTCCCGAGGCGGGGCCTCGGTTGGCCTTGTGGGAAATCCGGTCCTGGATATACACTTTATTCTGTATTGTCACATACAAATACACACAGTGCATGAGATACATTCTATTCATGTACCAAGCTTCTAAATATATAATGTTACAAGAAAAACATATTATTTATATTACATATGTTTTTTATTAATCAAAAGTGTATTTTCATTAGCAGTGCAGTGAACACTGAGGTTATTTTAGTTTACATCCTCTGCCTTCCGGCCCACAATACACAGCGAGGCTATTGTTACAAATGATCATTGTAACCACGTAACACATTCTCACAATGTGAGCAGTTTATTAAATATTAACAGCTTCAATAATTGGCCAAACACACATAGCTGCACTTTATAGATTGGCGGTCTGCTGAAAAATGAATAACCAAACTGATAAAACCCACAAGGCTGGCCTGAATCTGTATCATTATGAGGATATAATATTAGCTGAAAATCCACCTTGAAGTGCATGTATAGCCAAATATTGTCAAGTTTTTATTGCTGTCCCCTCTAGGTAGATTCACCTGCACTATTGGTCTTGGTGACCAGTGACACTGAGAGAGAAAGGCTTTTTTTCTTACACGGGCTTTAGGTAGAAGAAGGCTGGCCATACACCTATAAGTTTCCGATCGGAAATTTCCGTTGCTGCCAAGAACCCTCATTCGATTCTGGCTCAGATACTCCATCATGCACAGACCATTGTCGATTTCAATAATCGTTCGTTAGCAATACTAACTCACCGAATTTTGTCGATCGACAGAATTAATTTTTGTTTGCGTATGTGCAGTGTTCTTGCACACCACTTATCCATCCATTTTCGTTCCATTCGAAAAAAGTTTTCCAGGATTACAGTAAAAAAAAAAAGGTGGTGTCCCATGAACTGTTCAATTTTCATTGGAAAGACCATTCGTGGAAGATTTCCGAACGAAAATCGAAGAGTGTACGGGCACCTTTACAGCAGTAAGTCATAGCAAACCATTTGCAGAGCTTTGAAGCTTTATTAAATCCTATATCTGGTTAAAAAAACCTGATCCCCTCTTCCCCGGCAGTTGACGGTCACCTCTCTCCTCTCCTCTCTCCTCCTCCACTGCGGCCTGTGGACTTTCCCAGGACGTCCTCACTGTAGTGTGCACAACAATACACAACATGTGTGAGGAAATTGTCACCTTACACCTGTATTTATGTGTTTATGTTTAAAAAGTGTTAAGGTTTTTTTTAAACTTTAATTTATTATATTTTTTTCACTTAAACTTTATTGCTATCACATTAGGGGGGTTGATAAGCCATGTTATAGCACATTGGAAATGACAAGAGACAGCAGGGGTGTATTGTCAGCAGGAAGCACCCCTGCACTCCACTGAAGCTAATCGAGCATGATCTGTGATTATCAACAATACACAACATGTGCGGGGAAATTGTCACCTGACGCCTTTATTTATGTGTTTATGTTTGCATGTGTGTGCATGGGGGGGGCTTAAAAAATGTTAGGGTTTTTTTAAACTTGAATTTTTCATATTTTTTTCACTTAACTTTATAGTTATCACATAAGGGGGCTGACAAGCCATGTTGGAAATGCTAACAGCACATTGGAAATGACAACAGACAGTTGGGGTCTGTGAGACACCCCTGCACTCCACTAAAGCTAATCGAGCATGGTTTGTGATTATCATAGTGGCCAGCAATGACAGCGCTGAAACTGGAAGTGATGTAAAGCCTGTTGCTTCCGGTTTCCTTCTACCATGGTATGATCTGTGAATGGACGTTCGCTGAAGTCCCTCCACTTGTTGACACCCGCCATGGATTTCCTGGGTGCCCGGGAGGAGCAGTGGAGCCCAGGATACATGGTGGTGGGTCAGATTTGGGAGCAGCACAGGAACAGAACAGGAAAAGATGGGACATCTTCCAAATGGGGACACTGGTTTTGATGACCCTGCTGGGCACTTTGGAGGAATTTCCTCTCATTTCCTGTTTAGGCTATCAGACAGGAAGTAATGGGACATAGAGGGCAAACACAAAAGATGACAGGGGTTTTCACCCTCCCTAAAGCTGGCCATACACTAGTAGATTTCTGGATGTAAAAATCTTTCTATACCAATGAAAGATCTTTCTTTACCACCCGATAATGCCATCAGAGACTTGATGAATGTCAAATTAAATTTAGTTTTATTTTAACATTCGATTTTTAAATGAATGGAGTTTCCCAAACGAAAACCACAATCACTTTTTTCTTTAGAATTTTGTTCATTCAAGAAACATTTTTTCATTATGCTCCTTCGACTTATTTTGTCACTGAGATGATCGATTTGACCCCATCAACTAATAGAAAGTCGAACAAAAGATCTTTTGTACGAATGTTCTTTCGAAAATGTACTTGTGTATGGCCACCATTACTCTATCCAGAACTAAGAAAAAAGGTTTGGCTTCAGTTGCATTTCAGCGATTCCCTACTCTATCCAAAACTAAAAAGAGCTTTGTACACTTATGAGAGCCTATACATTTATTTCAAGATATTTGTGGAGCGGCTAATCACTCCTTGAGAATTTCCTACATATATCTCGTAGATGTATTTAGAATATTTACTGACAGAGTTTCTAGTGCCCATACATTCCTTTTGTTCCGAATAAAAGTTTGGACGAATTTTCCGAAATTCAGACACATCCAAATTTCTGAATCCCAAAGTGTCCGAACCCGGATTTCCGTTTCAGAATTTCGGATTGCGTTCGAATTTCGTTCAAAAACGAAACTGAATCGGACATGTGACTTTTCTATATACATATAATTAGACAAGTGCATTTGGATTCGGATGAACCTGCAAATCAACGAAAATCAGTTGATTTGGCGGTTCGTCCGAATCCGAAATAACGAATTTGACATATGCCCGAATATACTAGAATGATATTCAGGCATACATTAAATCATTTTCAGAACATGCCAGTGGCTATATTGGCCGCATGTTCTGCACATGCCAGCCGCCACATGCTAAACGAACGGCGGCCATATCAGCATGTGCGCTGCCATTTTGTAGTAGACATAGGTCTACATCTAGATGGCGGCACTCAAACAGGCAGGCACCACCATCTTGGTGTATACCAAGATCTACTCCAAAATGGTGGTGCACATGCGCAGAACGAGCCGTCGGCCGATATAGCCGCCGCTTGTTCTGCTGTTTCAGTGTGCAGTTTCGGATTCGGAGGCACGTTGTCTCCGAATCCGAAACAACATAAAAATTTGTTTCCTTTGACAAAACCAATAAAAACGTTTTTTGTTTTCATTTGTTTTATCTGAAAACTATTTTTTTTGTTTTGCACATGTCTACATATAATACTAAAGCTCGGGATCCGAATTTCCGAATTGCATTCGGGAGCTCCAGAATGCCATTCGGGTCTGGGAGCCATCAGGGCCTGCCTTAGGCCTTTAGGCGCCCTGTGCAAGAAAGCTTTACAGCGCCCCTCAGTGACCACACCCCTTAGTAACCACACCCATTTTTTCCAATAAAGACCTCCATTTTGTTAAGCCCCAAAGAAACATATTAAAAAGTATGGTAAAAATAAAAAACTTTTATTCAAAGGTATTAAACTTGTAGGCACAATATAAGTATTCTTATTAAATAAAACAACAGAAGGTAAACAAGTGGTAAACAATAAATGTCAACCTAATATAGAGTCTATAAAAATAAAGTGTCAGGTTGCCATGCCGACCTTTTTTTCAAGTAGGTGCATCTAGAAAAGTAAAAATATAAAACAGAACACAAAACCTAGACTACATGTTAAGTTAATTAATTACTATATGTCCGAATATACGAAAAATGTATTCAGGCACATAATAATGTGTTTGAGAATGTGTGGCGGCCATGTTGGCCACCGCCACGTTCTGCGAATGCGTGCCACCATCTTGGAGGCAGGGAGCATGACGTTACATGGCGCCTTGCATGCGTGATGTCAGGTGATGTCACACGCTGATATATGCGCCGCCCTCTTGGTGTATACCTAGATATACACCAAGATGGCGGCGCCCAACACGTGCAGTGTTATATGACGTCATGCGCCCTGCCTCCAGAACACTCCAATAGCTGAATCCACAATAGCATAAAAATGTGTTTTGTTTAATGAAACAAATAAAAACATTTTTAGTTTTTGTTCATTTCATCTGAAATAATTTGTAGTCCTAAATATTAGGAGTCTAAACAGACCCCTGACATTTACCTTTTAAAATAGAAAAGAGATTGAGGACATAAAGTCCTCAATTTCTTTTTCTGCATCTTCTGTTCTAAATGAATGGAGAGCACTCAGTACCGAGGCTTCCCATTCATTCAGACACTGATGATAGTAAAATATTTAATATCATCAGTTTGTGAATGGGGAAAAGCCTCTGTACAGAGTGCTACTCCCCATTCAGAAATTCATGAATGAACAGGAAGTGATGTAAATCACATCCTGTTCCTCTCCCTCCTGCGCCCCCCGCCTGTCATGTCGGATGGCCGAGCGGTGAGGAGGAGAGAAGCTGCAAGCTCTAGCTGCCCCGGGGACAAGCTGTGTCGGCCGCCTGGTGCCCTTGTTGACACGGCGCCCTGTGCGGCCGCAAAGCTCGAACACCCTAAAGGCCGGCCCTGAGAGCCATATACATACAGTATAATACTAAGGCTGAATCTCCTAGACCGAAATGGTTCGGGAGCTCCTGAATGCAATTTGGAATTTCGGATGCCAAATATCATTTGTGTCTAGAAGATTCAGTTTTAGTATTATATCTGTATATGGTTTTCTGTGGTATTCGCAATGAATATTCATAAATTCATCTGAAACTAACGAAATTCGGATTTCGTCTGAATCCAAAACCCAAATTGAATTAAATTTCGGATCTGAATCCTGAATCACGAAATAACGAAATATTCAAACTGAAGTGAACCGAATTGTTCCGCATCTTACATGTCTACTTACACTATCATCATGAAGAAAATGTTGCAAAGCCCCAGAAATTGTGAATTTTCCCTTAACCAGCTCTGTCCATGAAGCTGAAGATTGGCAACATTTTAAAGCTCCCTAATTATTATTCTTCCATGAGAGCAGAAATGAGGTCACTGGGTCAGACAGCAGACACTAGGCGCATTATGTGTGTATTAATAGACCATCACAGAGAGGAATAGCTGTCTTCTAATGTCACACGAATTCTCAGACAACTTCCTTTTCAATCAGAGCTCCGGGCCGATGACAATTGCATCACAACACGCATGACTTCTCACTGTGACTGCTGAATGTCCAGGAAAAAATCAACTTAGATACAAGTGTCTCAGTGTATTAATTAATGCATTCTTAAAAAAACACAAGCTGTATATAGTGATCCACATCAAACTTGAACATAAAATGAATTAGAACTAGTAGAACTGAAGCCAAAACTTTATCTTTAGTTTTCAATAGAGTAAGAGATGGCCAGCGGTGTTCCTAGCCTTTTCGCCACCGGAAGGAGGGAGTTTGTGCTGGTGGTTCACATTCTGAGGAGGTGGTGTTGGTGGCACACACTTATAGTATATAGTATAATTTCTAACCAAGTGAAATGTAATATCTGGACAAAAAAAAACATTATGGCCAGTAAATGTAGCTAATGAGCATAAGAAAGAAGTATGTATTTCCTCAGCTCTATCACTGAAACCTTTTTTCAATCACCCTTTAAAAGTAAATGATATCTCAAGGCACCACAGTCTAAAATGTGAACAATGTACGGTAAGTGTAAAAAAGTACATGTGGTGCCTCCAAAATCCATACCAGACCCGTATCTGAGATAAGGGTCTGATATGGATTTTTAAGGTGGGACCGCACGCAAAAAAACATATATAGTGTGATTCCCCCTTCACATCGGAACCCCCTTTTCACATCAGAATCCCCCCTTTGACATCAGAGACCCCCTTTACATCAGGTGCTCCCCATCACATTAGGAACTTCCTCCTTTCACATCAGAATCACCACCTCTCACACTAGGAGCCCTCTTTTCACCATGAACCCACCTGCACCATGGAAAGGCATGATACTGTTTAAAAATTTTGAGGCACCCCTGAGTAGATCATTAGGCACGGCACCCCAGGGTCCCACGGCATCCTGGTTGGGAAAGTCTGCTCTAAAGATTATAAGAGTTTAGTTATTGGGTTTCAATCCACCTAAATATGATCTGACAATAAAAATGAGTCCGGTCCGTGATATCTCTTCATTTGCATTGCATTGACAGTTACAATTTCGAGACAAATTTTCGGGTCCTACCTCTGTCTTTTAAGGTCCATGCAGTACTGAAAACACAAATAATGTGAAATAAATCCGTAAATCATGTATTATATTTAATATTTGTCACCTTCTTCTTACTCAATTTTTCTTTGATTCTTTGCTGTTACAATGACAAGTGCAGCCACTGGCCGAATCACTCGTCCTCCACACTTCCCTTCTCACGTTATAGGAAGCTAAATTGAGCTGCGGTTCTGTTTAACCACTTCCTATCCAGAGCAAATTTCTTATTATTTGCACACACATGATAAAATCTGAATTTTGGCAAGAAAACTGCTTAAAACCCCCAACAATTATATATGTTCTCAGGGCGGAGGCCCTGTAGAATAAAAAAAATGCTAGCTGCAATTTTTTGTGTCGCACAGTATTTGCGCAAATGTTTATCACACCAGTATATTTAGGATAAAATTCACTAAAATTAAAAATTTAGCGCACAGAAACAGAATATAATACCAGATTTTTTTAGGTAAAATATAAAAGACGGGGTCACGTTGGGTAAATAGATCCTTAATGTTACCCAGGCACCCCAAATAATCTGCTTCACCAGCTTCTCCTGACCCTGAGAGCCTGCTGATCTTCCACGGATCTGCCAGGGGAGACCCGCTGTGCCAGTCCCGGGCCTGCACAAGGGACAGCGGCACCAGGGGAAGCTGGCGGCAGGTCCGGCAGCTGCGGAGGGAGGGAGGGGGGTAGGGAGCACACAGCGCCGCACTGTACAAGTGATTGCTCATACATAAACAGCAACTGCCGGCTGTTTAAAGTGATACCAAGCAGTGGCGTCACAAGGGGGGTGCGGCCCGCACCCGGGTTTCACCATTGGAGTGGTGAAACCAAAATGACTGACAGTCATTTTGGTATCACCCCCCCTTTATAAAGTCAGGCGCTCGGTCATTGAACGCCCGACAGTATCAGGAGAGAGAAGGGGACCCGGCGGCATACCTTATCCCGCCTGGTGGCTGTCCCCTCCTCTCTCTGCCGGCGTCCATCACCAAGATGGCCGCCGGCAGGTATCAGAAGATCGCAGCCCGTGCGCGATGACGTCATCGCGCACACGCGCAGTGATGTCACGGCGGGGTGACACCCGGTAATCGCTCCGGGTGTCACCCAGCCTCGGGACGCCCCTGATACCAAGAACACAGCAGCAGCCGTGTTCTTGGTATAACCACTTTAAACGGATGACGTGTATTTAGATGAACCTGCCTGAAGTGGTTAATGTGGAATTACATTTATTTAGTGTCCTCATCTGCAGCACTGGATGAAATAATTAATATGTCATCAGTGGTTGTACAAAATGTAGCAATAAAACGAAAATGACTTTTCCCTGGTAAAAGTGAGACTGCGCCACTGCCATCTAGTGACTGATGTGTGATTTGCAAAAGTATTTTGTTTTCTCCCTTTACACTGAGGTATGCAGCCCTCGGGCCATATCCAGCCCTTTGTCTGTCCTTGTCCTGCCTGCGGTCTGCACACAGACCGATCGCCGACCTGCGCTTGGTTATGGTTGGCTGACAGTGGATACGTCAGTCTCCAAAGCCAGTGCATCCACTGCAAGCAATAGCCCAGCGCATGAGGGCGATCAGATCGTGTTCTTCTTCAGTCGTTGGTTGATAGAACCGCTGGAGTCCCGGCTGACAGCTTTTTCCTCCATAATTCTAGGTGATGCTCTGCCTCACCTGCCTCCCCTGACTGCACATTCCTGGCAGGGACCATGGGGAACAAAAGTAGCCACCTTCCAGGAGGAAGGACAGTGTCAGCACTAATTCAGAAATGATTGGAGGATCTACAGCCGAGTGATACACAAATAAGATACTTTTTTTGTTAATAGTTAAGGTACTTGAATGTGTTTTTAAGGCTTAAAGTGGACCTTTACCCCCTTTTGCTAAAAATCATATCAGCATGCAGCTCTGCATGCTGATATGGAATTATCTTACGTTCATTAGTTAAACAAACATTTTTATTTTTCTTACAATATCTTGTTTTCTACTTCCTGGTTCTCTTTGACAAAAGTGACGTAATCCAGCCCATGGGATGCATCCTGGGAGGGTTACACCAGCAAAGCATTGCTGGGAAATCTCTTCTGTAATCTCATGAGATCCCAGAAAAAGGCATTGTTCTCCCCTGAGGTGATGTGCAAGATCACACGATGTCCTAGTCACATGCCCTAGTCACATGTACCAGAGTTCCAGCAAGTAAAGGGAGATGGATTTATCTGCCCTTAGTAAAAATGGACACTGTGAGAAAAACAGGGAGGAAAAGAAAAATAAGGTATTTATGCAAAGAATAAAAAGCCGGCAACTATCTAGAAGTATGTGTTTGTAGATTGTCATTAGGTGTCAAAGGTGCCTTTGTTGTTATTTTGAAGATATGGGTAAAGTTCCTCTTTAACTCCCGAGTTTAGTGTCACTTTAACTGACTGTATTTCACCTCCAGAATCCAGACAAAAGATTTGAACATTTTGCTGTTTATTTAAGTGTTTATGTGTTTATTTATTTATATGTGTTTATGTATGTCAAGTCTAAAACTTTTTTTGTGTTAGTTTTGCAAAGCATTGGGAAGGATGAGAACCACTATCTTGTTCTTGTTCTAATCAGGTCTTTGAGGTCAATGTCCACCAGCAGAGTAATCCGTCTGAAGGAAGGCAGGACCTGTTTGGGCTGTCATATAGGGGTGCCTGGATCATATAGCTAGCTGAACTGAATTACACTTCTTTGGCAGATACCATAAGCCAGTTCAAGTATCTATATTTTTACTATGTATTTAGTTATTTTCCTGAGGTTTATCTAGAATCTGGATCTTGCACATCTGGGTGAAATAAGCCTTCCTGGTTGCTGAGCTTATTCTCTGTTAGAGTGCTGAGTTCCACATCTTGGAGTAGATCCACTGTACTTTTGAATCATGGTATCACCAGGTATCGTCAACTTCTCTAGGTCAGACCCAGAACATGCTAATAAGATTTTTCCCAGCTGGCCAAGGTAAGCCATGGACTTACACAGGAAGAGCTTGAGTCCATGGTTGGGCAAAGGGTCTGTGGTCTGACCTTCTCATTCTGCTATCTGGCAGCTCCTACATTACCAAGCTGTTAAACACTGCAACTGTACCATAAATATCTTGTTTTCTGATAGTCTCACAATGTCCACATATGATTCCATAATGTATGGCTCTACAAAAGATCTCATTGATATTTATTGATCTTAAAGGGTTTGACAGACAGTGAGGTCTGCTGAAGTGCTTATGAGAAAATGCTGATAGGAGGAGAGAACAGAAAGACAGACAGCTAAGCTCATCAGTGTGCTGCTTCTCCTGTCACTGTCCAGTCATAGGTTAGGGGTGGGGGATGAGATCTGTAAGCATTACTTAATTGCAGCAGAGGAGAGATGGGTTTTCTGCCCTGCCAGACAGGGCTGTGCTGTACTGTGTGGCAGAGCTGTGCAAATCTCAGAAACTGATGGACAGAAATACACATTCTTAGGCAATATAGCTTCCACATATGTATTTCATCAGTTTTAGTTCTTTGCCTGGAGTTCAGCCTTAACCCTTCTGCTGCCACTTCATGAGAACAATCTCCCCGCCATTAACAACTGGGAGCTTGTTTACCTCTTGTCTGCAGACTACCAGCTACGTGGTGATTACTTCTACAACATGGGGAACATGCCACCCTCCTACCATGTGTCATGAGCTGACCTGGGTGCCTCCTGGGTGCCCAGGACCTTTATAGCAGGTGTCAAGATGGAGAGTGGTAGGACAACTGTGAAGTATGAACCCAGAAGCACTCGTTTCTGAGCACTTCTGGGTTCAGAGCTGTCAAGCCCTGGCCATTTTGTCTGTGAAAGAAGCTGATCAAGCACAGTCTGTGCTTGATCAGCTTTAAACTAGAGCAAAGGTGACATTAGGGGGTGTCTCCTTTAAATAACCCATCACCTGCTATAACATTGGGGGCCTATCAGCCCTCTTGCATAGCAATAAAGTTAAGTTAAAGAAAAGACAAAAAAAAAAAAGAATTATTAAAATAAATTAAACCACCCCGTAAAAACAGTAAAAGTCAGGTGTGCATGCATATAAAAATCATGATTGCGCAACACATATTAGCTTTCACCTGGCATGTTGGAGTGAGAGCAACAACTCTAAGCCCATCATTCACTGTTAACTTTAAATTGATGAGCTGTAAAGGCTTCTAAAGTGTGGCCTATGGAAAGTTTTGGGTACTATAATTTTTCGCTGTATCACAAATGTGCACGATTTGGAGGCTTTACATATTTGGTATCTGTTTACCTGACACAACCTCATCTTTTATATTTGACTAAAATTGGATATTGTGTTTGTGTGCAAAAAAAATAATTTGAGCGTATTCGTTTCTGAAAATATAGACATGATAAACAGTAAAGCAAATATTGTGTTACATACAAAATTGCCACTGCCAATATCCCATTCTACTAGGTCTCTGCTGTCAGAAAATATATATAATATTTTGGGGGTTAGAATTAATCCTGAGGCCTAAAATGTGGTTTTAATGTGTACAATAAAAAACAAAAAGCCAAAAAGGCTCTGGCAGTGAAATAGATAAAAGAAAACAAGAGTTTAACCCCTTCCCACTCACCATTTTTTATATAAACATGTATTAATATTTTCCCCTTTCAGATCCACCAGCTGCCAATTTAACCAGAGGCTCTTAAGCTGGCCATACACCTATGGATTTTCTGCAGATTTTCTATGGTTAGATGGAAACTTTGTGGATGGAGGAATCTCCCACTGGGCCAAGCTTCAGTATCTTACTAGTCAGCCCCGCTGGCTCTCAAAACACCTGAACAATGCCTGCATCCAATCAGATTGTTTAGGTATTTTGACAGCCAGCGGTGCCGACTAGCAAGATACTGAAGATTGGCCCTACAGAAGATTCCTCCATCCACACAGTTTGGCGTAGATGGAGGAATCTGTTGCACTTTTTCAATCTGACCATAGATTATCTGCAGATTTTCTATCGGTGTATGGCCAGCTTTATTCCCGACTGTCAGTGTTAGCTGGGTCTCCACTCTGCTGCGTTACTGAGGACAACAAACCATTAATCTTGGTTCCCAATCATATAATCACTATTTTAGCTCATAGGCCGAAGACTTCATTGGGAAAAAATAAAGCCTTAAGCTTGTAGATGAATACTGCTGCCTTTCAGCTGCAATTTAAATCTGCAGTGCTATAATGAAAACAATTTATTTTTTGTTTTTGTTTGTTTCTTTCTTTCTTTCTTTCTTTCTTTCTTTCTTTCTTTCTTTCTTTCATTAGCCTTTCTCAACTAGGGTGCCCTGGTGTGCCTCCGGGCCTCCTTAGGGGTGCCTCAAAACTTTGAGGTGGTGGGACTGTAATGTGAAGGGGAAATGAAGACTGATGTTAATGGAACTCCTGATGTAAAAGTGGAACTCTGATGTGAAAGGATGGGACTCCTGATGTGAAGAGGGGCTACTGATGCAAAGGGTGACTCTGATATGAAGTGGAGAAGCAGCCAGGAGCAATAGTCAGCCTGCTATTGGCTAATTTTAATAGCCAATAGCAGGCAGCCTATTGAAGCCCTGCCCCTGAGCAGAGGAGCGACTCTGACAGAGAAAGTTCTCTCTCGGGTCTGCTCCTCTGCTCAGTGGGTGGAAACAATAGCCAGCCTGCTATTGACTATTCCAATTTGAAGTAGCCAATAGAAGGCTGGCTATTGAAACCCCAGCCACCAAGCAGAGTAGCGGCCCGGAGAGGGACAGTTTTCTCTCCGGTCTGATCCTCTGCTGGGAGAGCAGGGTTTTAATAGCCAGTCTGCTATGGGCTGTTTCAAATTGCATTAGCCCATAGCAGGCTGGCTATTGAAACCCTACCTACTAAGCAGAGGAGCGGACCTAAACGAGAAAATTCTCTCTCAGGTCTATTCCTCTGCTCAGAGGGTGGGCACAATAGCCAGCCTGCTATTGCAATTTGAAATAGCCCATAGCAGGCTGGCTATTTCTCGCTATTGTTTACATTCTGCTGCTGACCGCGGAATCTAGCCGCCGGCCGGCAGCAAAATGTAAACAAAGCATTAAATAAATTTAGTTGCCAACTACATTTTTAGTGTGCATCAAGCAACCAATAGCTTTTGCACATCGAGCCACCGGCAAAAAAAATGTCCTAGATTTTTTTTTTCTCCCCGGTTGCTTAGGAGTGCCGGATGCTTGAATGCCGGATAATGGGGAGTTTACTGTATATAGAATTATACATCTAATGTGTATCTAGTACATATCTCTTGTGCATTATTCTCGATAGCTGGAGTTCTACCTTTACTCTTGGAAACTTCATCCTTTACATTTGTACGCAAGCCTAAACCACTATAGACTATGTTATGCGTGTGTAAGTGTCTCATTAAACATTAACGATTTCTGGGAAATGACATAAGAAGTGTTTCAGCAAATTATACAATTAGTTATTCAAATGCCTGCTCAGTCTTTTTCAGAAATTATTAAAAGTTTGTGAAATGGAATGAGTGAGGAGAGGCCAGTTTGTTGTGAATGAAATCAGTACATACTGAAAATTGTTATAAAGTTTCATACTAAAGAAGTAAATTGTGGTATCTGCAGTCAAACTATTGGATTTGCTTCTACTTCTTGGTAAAACATAATGTTATCTGTGTTAGGTGGTATGAAGGTACCTGTAGGTAGGCACAATATTTGCTCCTGTTATTTGCTTGCTTTAGGCGTGTGCTCCATATGTACCTATACTGACATTTACAGCTCCATTGTAAACATAGCTTTTGATTTGCAGTTGTTGCATCCTGGTGTGTTTGCAATATAGCACAGGCAAGTCAAAGCCAAGTCAAGAGGATACATTCGAAGTAATCTTCACCTCAGACATGTTTCCCAATTTATTGCAGCCACAGAAGCCTGCTTGCTTGAACTATAAAATGAGAAGGATGAAAGCCACAAAGAAAATGTCCCTTTAAAAGACAGGAAGCATTAATACTCCCAATATCCAAGACCAGGTTGTTGCTCACCAATGAGAACACCATTTGCCTCTCAGAGAAAGCTGGAGGAGATGGAGTGGTGTTGACTTCTAGAGTGCTGCATCGGAGTGAGGAGGGGATCAATATCCTCAGTATCCCCCACATGTCCACAGTTGAACCCTATTACTTAGTTTGCAGTGGTGAGTTTTCTCAATTTACAGACACTTTCTGTCACAGTTAGGCTTTTGAAGATATAGTAGCCCAAAAACTATAGCTGTCAAACAGTGCACGCTAACACAAAATGAAGACCCATGGAGCACATCATTGCACTATATAGACTCGGAGCAATGCAAGTCCCTTCTCAACTGCATTAAAATGTTTAATGTGTGAGGAAATGTAGGGTTGGCATAAAGAACTTCTTAATGTCACAGCTTTTATTTAAATACAGTACTAACTACAATGTGGCCAGATAATGATGATTTGGTAAGGTTTGGGATCTGGTTGAAGATGATGACAAGTAGAAGACTAGAGACTTGCTATGATCTATTTATTGTGTCTTTACCATTGAAAATTAGTCTAAAAGGATCAATTTATTCATTTATTTAGCAATTCCTATAAAATCATTTTACACTTTTCTAGATGTATTTTTAGGTAAAAAAAAAAAAAAAAATAAGTTTGGCATATACACAAATGGGGCAGGGACCATTTTCTTTGCTTTTCCAAGAAAAGTAACCAGTACGTCCACAGTGGCAAATTTGCAGTTCAGGACAAAAAATATATCATGAATCAGACAGATTGTTAATGGAGCACATTTACAGCATTCCATCTCTAAGTAATACGTATGATTATGTGTTTCATTATGTTTACTATGGTTCTTATATCATAATGTAAACCACTTTATTATTCATAATTGTAGAATGCAGCTCTTAAGGCCCCGTTCACATTGAGCGATTTATCACACGGTAATTCCCGCGATATCGCGGCTATTTACCGCGCGATATCGCGCTCCAATGCTTGTCAATGGGGCAAAGGGTCCTGTGTCGCTACAAGGGTCGTGTGTCACTACAGCAGGACCCTTTTTGGAGTGGATTTTGCCGCGATTCAAGCTTGCTCAATGCAAGCATTTGCGCGATATCACACAAAATGCAAATCGCGCAACTAACGCGCGATTTGCGAACCGCTCAATGTGAACGGGGCCTTAGTGAACTCTCTGCCTGTTCTTAACTGAATTTTCTCAAAATGAAAATTTCATCCAGTCAAGTTTTTGGATAAAATGACTTAACAATATCCTGCAAGGTTCTAATAGCTTGTATATTGTGTATAGTATTAAAGCACAACTCCACCTTTTATCCTGCATTCTTCTGGCTGGTCTGGTGATATCACAGGATATTCCTTTTCTGTGGCAACAGTGAATGTGGATGCTCCTTCCTCCTGTACAGAGTGGAACTCACATGATGATAAGTGAGTGCCCACGGCCGCCATTAGAAATCATGAGATCCCTTATAGCCTACCTGACTGGGTCCCACGCCCATAACTGGCTGTAGTGACATGTGTGTGTATAAACAGTAAAGACAATGTGTATGGTGTAGTGATGTGTGTGTACAATAGGTATAGACGATGTGTATAGGGCACTCCTGATGATACACTGTTGCCCTCACTTAACACCCGGGATTAGGCAGTAAGCTGGTGAGGGTAAGGGGAACTCTATATTGTCAGCTGTGGTTATGTCACTGTGTATATATGTGTGTAACATTGCATCAGAGAAACTGTGGGACTAGCCTGAGGATGATGCAGGAGGGAAGAAACGCAGAGTATGGG
>NW_017308139.1:1753-14882 GCF_000935625.1 Nanorana parkeri | reverse complement strand
GAGGAGGGAGGGGGGAAAAAAGCCGGATTGGGGGGGGGGGGGGCTACGTACTGCCTGTCCTTCCTTTATAGGTAGCCCTGTGAGTGTCACACTATCCAGGAGAAGCGTGGCTATGATGGCCTGGGCTCACACAAAGTGGGCTGAAAGATGCTTGGCATTAAGGACCTTTTCCTGTGCTACCACATATACTGTATGTGTCATTGTTTTGTGTAAGGAGTTTGCCCCCAGAACTATGACAGAACTGTTGCTGGCAGCATCCATTCATAGACTGACAGTCGGGAGCCAGGGTCCCGGTCATTTGATCACTGGGAGATCACATGATAGTTTTATAGACACATTTTCAAACAGAAATTTTATTAGATTTTAGACATGACGCACATAGACCAAAATAATTTTACATTTTAAGTACATATTTCTAAAAGCCAAAATATGTCCAAAAATAATTTTAGGAACAACACATTGAAGTGACACTGAACTTAGGAGCTAAATCCTAAAAATACATTTAAGTACCTTACTATTAACAAAAATGTATCTTATTTGTGTATCACTCAGCTGTAAATCCTCAAATCATCTCTGAAGTGGTGCCAACACTGTCCTTCCTTCTGGAGGGTGGCTACTTTTCTTCCCCATGGTCCCTTTGTGTGTTGTAAAGTAGCCACCACTCCAAGCTCGCTCCCATGATGGACTACAATCTCATATTTAGTTTACTAATTTGTTTTGAGATTGTAGTCCATCACGGGAGTGAGCTTGGAGCGGTGACTACTTTACAACACAAACAGGGACCAGGGGGAACAAAAGTAGCCCCCCTCCAGAAAGAAGGACAGTGTCAGCACCAATTCAGAGATGATTTGAGGATCTACAGCCGAGTGAGTAAGATACATTTCTGTTAATAATTAAGGTGCTTGAATGTATTTTTAAGATTTTCAGTGTCACTTTTAAGCATTAGTCTACAATTAGAAAACTGTAAATGTGCCAAACTAATCTCTATCCAATTAAAAAAATAATTTACTATTTATCTAATTAGTCTGAGTGTAAAACTGTTCATATAGGCTATTACAGAACATTTACATTATTCTTATCTGTTTCCATTAGTATATATAACCTGGACATAAAATACAAACATTCTACTTATAACTAACAGTACGTAAAGTGCTTAAAAGTGGCAAACATGACAAATATTTAGTATATACATCAAGAAGTCCCATGACAAGTGAGCATTTGTACAGTGTATCAGACCAACAAATGTATTAGACCAACAAATAATTGTCTAAATAAACATAATACCTAATTTCTAAAGCTTAATGAAGTGTACAGAGCCAGCATTGTACCATTCACTGTGCAAGGATGTGATACAATATCATGCTTGATGTGTAAGTCTTAACCTAAGCACATGGGATTGTGCAAATATAACACACTAAATATGCTTTGCTCCTATAGATTCTTGGCTTTGTGCAGATATAACACACTACATAGATTTTTACCTTTAAAATGCCTTACCATATATATATTGCTTTATTTGTCTTTTAAATTATGTTTAATGGCGCAACGTTCATGTAAGAATAAGCTCGTTATCACAATTTTAATACTGAAAGGTGGTAAGATAATCTACCTCATATATATTATTCATCATGGGCCTGGTTTTATTATGTCTATATAAATTGTACCCAATGTTCACGTTTTGCTGGAAGCCATGCTATATTCAGGCGCTTCAGGATCAAATAGAAGGAAAAGCCAGTAGTCCACACCATCTGTTTGTGTAATTTAACTCTGTCCTGTCCAACTCTGGGCTTACCCCCTGCCCACCCTCCTCCTTGGAGGCTCCTCTGCTGTATTTTTTTATACCTTTTCTTTAGGGATGCACCGATACCAAGTGCCGAGCTCGTTACAAGTACAAGTGCAGATACTTTTCCAGCTCCAAGACTAGAGAAAAATTCAAAAGTTAGGAGGCAGCTGTCATTTTTAAGGCGCAGACGGAGCTCCTGGGATTTGTGCGACCCCATGTTAATGCTTTTTTTTTTTTTTAATATAAAAAGGGATGCACAGATACTATTTTTCCAAGTACAAGTACTGATACTTGTCCAAGTACTCTCAGACAGTTTTTCTAAAACAATACAGACTAATGATTTCAGGACAGTGGTGGAGCGCTAGGGGCCCAGTCCCAGCTGCAACCCTGATAGTTCTCGTGAAAATGTCAAGTATCGGTACTGGAATCTGAACTGGTATCTGGACATCCCTACTTTTCTTATATATCATTAGGTCCGTCATATGGTGCACATGGTCCTCTTCCTCTGTGCATCCCGTCGGTGGGCGGTCATTAATTATGCAAATACAATTCGTATTCTGGTCAGCTTTGTGAGGCATACTTACAGTATGTCCTCAGTTTTCTAAGTTGAATGACACTGAAAATACACCTTGAATAACTGATGCCATACAACTTGTGTGGATTGTTGGCCTTTTATTCTTTTTGACTAATGGCTATGTCTATAACTTTACGGGGTCTATTAATAAACAATTTGCAGAGCCATTCATCCTGTGGATCTCTGTGAATGCTCATTTTGTGTTAATGGAAGCAAAAACGAGCATCCTTTGTATATTTTCTTTTCAGTTCAAATGTATTATTTGGAAGATACTGCATTATGGCCACTAGATCGAGATGAGGAGCATAGAAAATAAATACTTATTTGTGCTATTTTTGCTTTAGCTCCATCTAGTGGCCATAATCTTGTATTTTCCAAACGTAACATTTGACCTGAAAAAGAAAAGAATGTTTGCTTTTGCCTCTATTTGCTCAGAATGAATGATCACAGAGATTCACAGATTGGTTCCACGAAATGTTTATAAATAGACCGTTTAGGCCAGGAAGTGGGAAAAAAATAGCTGTAATTAAAAGCAAAATAGGCTTGTTATAATAATAAATATAAGATTTGTTCATATCAGCATGTAGAGCTGCATGCTGATGTATTTTTAGTGAAAAGGGGTAAATGTCCCCTTTAGGCCTCTTTTTCTTGTTCCTGGAGGCTGAATGGAGTGGAAGGGGAGTAGAGGAAAGCTGAGCATGTGCTTCTGGGGAGGGGGACATTAAAGCAATCAGTTTCTTGATAGACAAAGCATAGCTTTGCTTTAAGCAGCCAATAACACTTTTTGAATGATTATTTAAGCAATATTATTGCTGAACAGCAAAGGTTTCTAAATAGTAAATTACATTTGATTTTATACATTAATACACATTTTATTCGACCACTAATTTCTAAAATATTGAAGCTTACTAGATCTAGCTTTTTTACTTTATTTCACCTGGTGATACAGCTAGTGGCACACTTCCTGTCCTAGGGTGACCTTGCTCACTGATTGTACTGTATTTAACAAAATGCTTTCAACAGTATATTGAACAGACCCAAAGGGAGGAAATAAAAGAAGTTCATTGATAACTTTATCAGACACTTTAAACCAATAGTTCAAAGGAAAGTGAGAATGTAATTAGTTGTTTTGTTGTGGGTTACATAGCGTTATTGGTTGCTAGGACTCAGACGGCCCTTGGTTCAGTTCGCTTGGTTTTTTGCTGTACCCACATATCTGGCTGGGGAACTTGCAAGCAAAATCAAACCTAAGCATGTTTGGCTCATCACTAAAAATTACATAGGTGAGGTAGGCTGCCCATGCACTAAGGCTGGACTCTCTGTGTTTCTAAGTAGCTCCGGGACCCCCTGGAACTCCTGTTTAGTCTGAAAGTAGAACCATTAGAACCATTAAGGCATCAACCATTAAAGGGACTTCTTCTGATAGGGTGACAACATTCTTCCTTCTGCAGTAATCACTGCAGTGTTGTCACCATTCCTGCTGCTGTAGCGGCTTTTTTCATGTTGGCATGGTTGATAGTGCTATCAGTGATTAGCAATGCTTAGCTCCACTCGCAGCTATTTAGACTGACAGCACATTGACCTGTAGGGAAAGTATGCAAATGCCCTGCCAAGTCACTTTTATCCCCTCCAGCACTGTTGAGTGGTGTACAGGGGCAACTTAACTTTCCAGCTGCATTTACCATTAAAAATATTTAAAAAATCAAAAATGAAATGTCATCTTTCCATGCAGATAATACACAGGATTCTCTACAAGCCACTATCAACAGCAATCGCCTAGCCGCCACATCTCCTTTCATGCAAAGATACGGCATATGTTGCTATTTTCTACTGTGAGCACAGAAAGCATGACATTAAGATGGCTATATTCACAGCACCATGGGTTCAATTCCCTTTTCAATTGTGGATTGGGATGTGAGCGTTTGTGCTTTTCATTTTCTTATGGTCAGGTCCCCATGAAAACTGTCCCATTATTGTATATAAAAGTAAGTCCCTTAGTCACTGAAACTGTCTATAAAAATATTTAAGAACCAAAAAAATGTAATTTTCATTTCAGTATTCCAATACAAATAAGCCTGAGTCAGTGTTCAAGTATTCATTGAATGTTCTGTAAAAAAAAGTTCCTTCTCATTTTTCCATTTTCTCCTTCAGTGGTCTTTTGAAAAAGCCGAGCTGTAAAGCAAAAATAAAAATAAAATAAGAAACATTTTTTGTCATTCCTAAAACTGAATTTAAGCTACAGGTTTAAAAGATCCAAAATTGATATTCCAGTACAGGTTATGTGTCAGCAAGTTGCAGTGCATTCTACTTTTATCTCCCAAGAGCTTTTGTCCAGGTTTTTTGGCTATTTGAGGTTGACAGACTTATCTTAGAGAATGCTTTATCCCTGCCTACATAGAATTAAATAGGAGGAGCTTGCAAAGGTTAAAATGGAATAATATAATATATGGAATAAGTCTTTACAATAAGTCATGTGATGTGCAGGGTCCTCACCCACTTTAAGTGGGTGGTCCTCAATGATCCTGAGGGTGGTGCTAACATGAATTCAACGCATCTCTCTGTATTGTTCTATGCGAGTGCAGGGGGCTATGTTGAGGTGGCGGTTCCATGACACTGCAATCTCAGGATAGCCCCAGTTTTCCAGGTTGAATGATACTGGATATGACTAGCATACTGAGGACTAATGGTGGAAAGGAATTATTGCATGGGGTAACTCTGGAGAAACTCTGGAGAGAAAATTAGTATTGCAGTCAGATCTTTTTTTTTTTTTTTAAACCCCTCCTCTGGGAATTAAAAGTAAATGCCGGCAGTTGTGCAGATGCTGATGTAAGGGGGGACTCAGTTTCCAGATTCTCCTCTTTCATCACAGCCACCAGATTTCTCCCTTACATCAAGGTTCCCAGAGACTACCTTTACATCCGAGTCCTAAGGACATGGATGTAATGGGGTACTCTGATGGAAGGGGGAATTCTAACCTTGGGTTGAAGGAGGAGGCAGGCCTGGTGACGGAGGAGGCGGGGCCTGGTGACGGAGGAGACGTCGGGGTCCACCAGGGATCGAGGAGGAGGTGGACAGCGGATCAGGGCTGACTGTTAAGTTGTGTCACTAGCCCACCTGAGACCCTGCAGAGCCCACCATAGAGAGTCTATGGTGGGCTCTGCAGGGTCACTCAGGTGGGCTGTGTGAGATCTCAAGTGGGCTCTGCAAGGGGTGTAACTAGAAATCACAGGGCCGCATACAAAATTTTGCAATGGGGCCCTGTGATTTCTACGCCCCTGGTCACTGCTAGAAAACCTGTCCTGAGAAATGCCATGCAGCCAACATTGAAGGGTATGCATGGAGACAGGAAGTGGCTGCAAAGAGGTTGCAGAACATTAGGAACTCTGAATGCAGCAAAAGATATAAAAAGGTGAACAGAAGTATTATATTTTAAAAAGCCAGAATATGGACATACGTACCTTCCACATTGCAAAAATGATGAGCGCTAAAATAAGTAATCCTATAATGATGCTTAATGGAATGACCCAGATTGGCACCTCCCCGTGCTCCAACTCTTTTGACAGCTTAATCATTGTCTAGAAATGGGAAAAAAATAAGGATGGTAAAAATAAAGCTCGTTATTTGCCAACCGTTCACACAGTGATATTGTGACTGTAAGCAAAAGAATCAGAGAACATTTGTTTTAAAGAAAATAACACTTTATGAAAGACTAGGGCTGGCCACAATGGGAATTGAACGTTTCGGGAGGACAGTTTCTCCAAGACATCTACAGTAAAGTGCACAATGATTTGACAGAGAATTTCCATTCATAATTTCTAAGAAGGACTTACCTCATAATTTTCACTGTCACTTCTTAAGACGAGTACATCGTTCTCACTTTTCAGTGCAGCGTTTAAGACTAGATTCAGGTTGTGGATACTGGCCTGTAGAATATACGAAGGCGATTTAGAATATCCTGTCATTGTGATGTCCTGATTCCACATTGTATGTTGCTTGTATGTGTTTTTGAATATCTTTTTTGTGCACTTCCCATACTTGTAAAGCCATTGAGGACCCATAAGCACTTTTGCATTGCAGTAATGCATGTTGCAGATGACCAACTGTGGGCTGTGTTGTGATTTTATTCATTTTGAGTTCTCATTCTCAGTTCTTTTCATACATTTAAGTTACCAAGTCATGGTCACCTGACCTGTGCTAGAGAGCAAAGGGCTTATGTGACTCAATTAGAGCTTGTGTAGATGAATATGTGACTCAATTAGGACTTGTGTAGATGAAGTGCTTCTAAGTTCCATCTGAGATCCTTCAAAGATGGTTCTCACCTTTAGTTCCTCTCCTTCTGACCTGCATTTGACTTCCTCCTTAGTGCAAACCACTTGTTTTAAATAATTTTGTATTGCCCTTGATTTGTATGGGAACAACTGCACTTCTGACTTGAGTTATAGCTTTTACACACAAGCTTAGGGCCATTTCTTAATGAGGCAGCCTGAGACTAATGTCTTAGGCGGCATCTCTTTGGGTCACGTGGGGGGGGGGGTAGGGTCCCTTTCCAGCCAGAGCAACCCCGGTTGCTAAGAGCCAGGCAGGGAGATGCGCAAGGGCCACACACACCTCCCTGCCCAGCTCTTAGCAACCTGGAACGCTCTGGCCAGTGTCCCACCCAGGTGTGACATCACTGGTTTCCAGGAGCTGGGCAGGACACAATCAAGAGCATTCCTAGTTGCTAAGAGCCGAGTTCTGTAAGCTCTGCAGATGTGTAAATGCCGAGTTTGCAGAGGGTTGCATGCGCTCCCCCCGCCCCCAAAGCCCGCTACCACATCAGGCAAAAAGGCTAGGGAGGCAACTGACACAAGGCAAATTTATGACATCTCCTCCTAACATTTTTGAGAGTGGCTATAGATAGGCAGATAATATACTTTAAAGAGAATAGAGTTCCACCTGAAAATGTCCCAGTCGTACAGTGATCATGTTAAGTCCATGGGCAGTTTCAGTATTCTCTAAGTCAAGCAAAGACAAGGGTAGAACTACCTTAATGAAAGTTGCTTTCCATATTCTTAATGATACGTTGATGTGTGTGGTGTCTGATGGCTCAATGGTGCAGTTAAATGAGGAGCACTTCATTCTCTTGCAGTCCTATATTATAATAAAGCATTGTACATGTCACAAGAAAAAATATACATCATATGAAATAAAGGTCAATCAATGAGAGCTTAGCATTTAAGGCTTAAAGTAGTTTTACACTCAGATTTTGAGAATTACACATTCTGATGAGCCAAATTAACCTTCCACAATAAATAATGTAGTTATATGTTTGACCAATGACTCACTGCTTATTTATCACGAAGCTGCTTTCCTATTATGAAGATGCATTCCTACATTACAGACAGTGAGAGATCATGAATCAGGTACTAGTGAATTGTAGTTCACACATCAGGATGCCAAACATTTCACTTTGTACATTTTTGTTTTGTGGTAGTTATGTTCTTAGTTACAGGGTTACGCAGTGTGGTTGAAAAAAGACACAAGCCAATAAGAAACAAAAATACAGCCTTACCATTATTGTATCTTTTATATTTTCTTCAAATTTCTGCAGCACATATTCTGTTCCTGAATTTATTTTCAATGGATCCAAAAGCTGATCAGCGCTGCAAATCACATTCTAGAATAAAGTACATAGCATTGTTTTAGGTCACCCCACATTATTAATGTATAACTTGCATATTCTATATGACACAGATGTTAACTCTAAAGAAAATCTTTAATACCTTTAATTAATTGTGTGCAAGCAAAAAAAAAGAAGAAATGGACTGTGTTAGACAGGAATATTTAGAAAAGACAACAACTATGGTGACAGTGACACCTTTTAGTGGCTAACTAAAATGATTAAAATTATACAATTTTTTCCTATCCTAAAGCTCTTTCATCAGGTAATATATTTTATGAAATTATAATTTTAAAGAACACCTGTGCTTTGCCTATGTTGGGCAAATAAAGAGGTTTGCTTTAATACTCCTTTCTCAGCAGCAGATAATTACCTTTTCTCTCATTCCCCCGCTGATCTGTTCTGCCGCCAGGAGTTATACCAAGATGCAGCAGCTGTGATCTTGGTACCATTTTAAACAGATGGCAAGGGCTGTTCACATAACTCCGTTGCCAGCTATCCTGGGCTCTGCTGTCTCCCGTGCACACCAGGGACCTGGTCTCTGTTCATTAATCGGACCAGAAGCTGATCTCCCCTCCGACCACTGAACCTGGAAGCGACTTGTATTACATTTCTGGTTTCAGGCTGTCATTTCTTCAGCTGCTGTAGCCGGAGAAGAAGCTGATGAAGCAGATTTCTGCTTCATCAGCTTCTTTGGGGTCCCTAGGTGACATTAGGGGGTCAATTAGACCCATGATGTCTCCACAAAGAGGACCTATCACATCCTCTTTAATTGTTAGCCCCAATGTGAAAGTAATAAAGTTAAGTGTAAAAAAAAAAGTTTTAAAACTTAAAGTCACATATAAAAAAAATGCTTAAAGTCCCCTGCATCTACGTACACGAACATGCAAATCCATACAAGTGTCAGCAGTGCCTATGTGCGAAAACAAGGATTGCACCACACATGTTACATATCACTGACATGTTGGCATGAGAACAATAATTCTAGGCTATCAATCAGTGCTAACACTAAAATGATGAGCAGTAAAAGCTTTTAAAGTGTCACTATTACCATTGTTACGGGCAGATGCAATTTTAAGGCTTATCATGTTTGGTATCTATTTATCCAACGTGATCCCATCTTTTATATTTTGCCAACAATTGGGTATTATATTCTGTTTGTGATAATACCATTTTATTTTAGTGTATTTTATCCTAAAAATGTTGGTTTGATAAACATTTGTGCAAATATGATGCAACATAAAAAAATTACAACTAGAATTTTTTTTATTCTATAATTCTATAGTGCCTCAGAAAATAGATAATTGATTGGGGTTTTAAGCTGTTTTCATGTGTGTGCAAAAATTAAGAAATTGCACTGAACAACAAGTATTTAAGTAACACAAATCTTTCTTAAACAGGTACATATAAAATACCGCACATAAATATATTATTTAACATGCAGACTGCAGGTGGCGCTCCATGCAAGGTCAAAACACTAGCATAGATACTGAGTTCTTAAATTGTAAGTACCCCCTAACAATGAATGCCTTTTTTTGCTCCCATTTGCTGTCATATGGAATATTATTATGAAATGATAATATTAATATATAATATTGATTAAACGTTAAATATAACCCTATAAAAAGTGTTTTGTTATATCTGTTTGCTAAGTGCAAAAATCTATTGATCCTCCAAGTCTTGTGAAGCAATAACTTTCTGTACTTTCTGCCTGTGCTGGCTGTTATTAGTTATATTGCTCCCCGCTATCTCAGTGGACTACAGAACATCCATCCATGTTATGGAGAAGAGGAGAGAGAAGGATGTGTTCTGTAGCCCTGTCCTAGGAGGACAACACAGCTCCTCCACAGAGACATAAATAAATAAATAAATAAAAGACAAAAAAAATTAAAAAAATAAAACTAATGCTACTGGTTGCAATATATTACATTTTTGTTGTAGGGTTTAGAAACACTTCAACTAATTCAATCTCCTAAAAAGCACAAAGGCATCCCTGTGCATTCTCATTAGAAGGCCCAGCATGCTTTTTAAATGATGGTCTATTAATAAATGAATCTGTAATACATGTTTATTTGTAATACAAAATTATATAATGACATCCATGACAACATCCTACAAAAATAGATAAATAAATGTGACCTAACACCATTATCATTTTCCCTTACTGGTTTCACAGAACACGCATTGCTACGGAAGTCATGGCAGAATAAACTAAACAGTAATGAGAGTAAACGTACATCAGAGAATGACATATTGCTCAGATAAAGGAGAATGTTGCCATCTGGAGTTGTATACGGGAATGAAAGATGAAATGTAACCCTTGGCATAGGGATGTAGTCATCCTTCTTAATCTGAAATCAAAAACATGACATTTAAAACAGAACTTTAATTGCAATACCGGTAATTAAAATAGTTGTGAGATTCTGGAATAATTTCCATAAATATACAAATGTAAACTTTGTTAAATTGTATGTCTATCCAAAACCTATTTTTTTCTGTTTTTGGATAGTGTTGAAGGATTAGAACTCCTGCTGGAATTCTACTGCTATCCAGGGCTCCGTTAGACACCATAAGCAGTGACTACCATTTTTTTAGCAACTGAAAAATTGTTTTCTTTGTGCCACATTCCCACCACAACAGAGGTGCAATGTGTGTGCAATAACGATGTTATGCCTGATGAAGGGACCCTGTGCGGCCCCCGAAACATCGCTTTGGACAAGATAAGTCTATGCTAATAAAACAGACCACATTTTGAACATTTAACCACTGGTGTGCTGGTGACCAACTCTTTTTGCTTCAAGTACGGCGGTACCATCTGCAGTCACTGCAGCACCGACCCTCCCGGGACATACCAGTCAGGGAACTTTGTTGATATGCAAATAAAATGGAGACATGCTGCATTTTTTTTGCAGCACACTTTGTTTCATCAACATAAACAGTGTGATGCACTGGGACAGCACATCGTCCTACCCACCCTGCCGGACCTGTCACAACACACTTAGTGCCCATTCACACCATATGTGTTGGGACTGCACTGGCTGTTTTTTTCCATTGCAGCCCCAAACACAAGGCAAAGCAATTTGCCTTGTTGAATATGTGCTGAGTTCACACCACTGCAACGTTTGGGTGCTGAGGTGGTGTGCGGTGAAAAATGTAAGGCATGCAATATATTTTTTAAGCCCTGCGAGATGCGACGCAGTACATCACGCTGTGCTTGTAGAACTTAATAAAATATCCCTTTTTCAATAAAGTCACATTTCAATAAAGTTCTAAAAATAAAGCAGACATTGTGATGTGCCGGACATCACCAAGGCACCGCACACCAACCGTTGTGTGTTTTTCTCAGCTGCTGGTGTGAATAGTGTGACCCTGAGGTTTTCTAATGTGAGCTAGTGTGAACAAGTCCTTATTGTCAAGTTTCACAAGCTAGGAAGTCAGGGAAAATCTGCAATATGAACACAGCAATTAAAACTGCCAGGGGTTCTAGACTTCTCAGATCAGCAAGGCCCCATTCACACCTGAGTGTTTGTACCTCGAATGGCTAAAGTCAGGTATACACGTGTCTAAATAGAACAGATTCCTCCATCAATGCTTACAAGTAGGGTTGCACAGATACCAAGTACAGTACTTGGTACAAGTACGAATACATGTACCGATACTTTTGAGCTCCAAGACTAGACTAGAGAAAAGTTAAAAAATTAGGAGGCAGCTGTCATTTGTAAGGAGCACACGGAGCTCCTGGGATTTGTACATCTCTGTTTTATTGTACGATATTGTTGTTTTTATAAATATAAATAAAGGGATGCACAGATACCAGTTTTGCGAGTACGAGTACTGGTACTTGCCGAGTACTTACAAGTATGAGTACTGATACATTTTTGTTTATTGTCATGTGACAGTTTTTCTAACTCAATACAGACTAATGATTTCAGGACAGTGGTGGAGTGCCAGAGCCAGGTCCCAGCTGCAACCGCTGCAACCCGGGTAGTTCTCATGAAAATGCCAAGTATCCGTACTGGTACTCGAAAAGTATCTGTGCATCCCTACTTACAAGCATTGATGGACGAATCCCCCACTGTTTGCATTGTATTCTGGCAGCAGCCACCAGCTGCTGTCAGGATAGGTAAACGTGGCTAGCATCCATGTATCTGAGAATTTTATGACCTGCCCCTTCGACCTGCCCTTTTGAACGGAAGGGTGCTGACAGCGATACCCACTGTGTGAATTTCAGCCGGTTAATCAGGAACCGGCTGCAATTTATACGGTGTATAACCTACTTATATGCTACTAAGCTCAACAGGAGGCATCTCATTGTTTTCAGAGGACCCTGTTCACACCGGTGTGTTCTGTTGCCTTTGTAAAAATGCTTGTAGCTTGAAAAGGTACATGAGCTTCATATGGAGCAGAGTCAAGCACTTTGGCCCCAAAAGATTTAAGTGGGAGTGCCTGAAAAAATGTGCAAAAAAACAATTAAAATGTGTGTAATGCTCAATTTTAAGCATTTTGTTTGCCTAGTACGTAGCCTTGCATTGGCTAAAGATAAAAATAAAATATCAAACCTGAAAACGCATGTACAAACACCAGTACAAATGCTCAAAAAAGGGACAAAAAACACCCAAAGATGTGAACATGGAATAAAGGGTTCACAATTGCTGAGTATGTAGATCCCAATATGCAAATGCACCATATTATCATAACATCAATCAATTTCTCTCTGCATATCTTCCAACTATCCCTCATTTGGAACCAAATTTCTCTGTCATTCTTTCCTCCTCAGTTGTCTGTCTTTTTGGCCTGATGTACAGATATCTATGAAAATGTTCTATTTAACTACCAAAAGTGTTATTCTTTACTAAAACCTTCATCTTATCTCTTAACGATCATGTTTGCTATTTGGAAAATACAGTATAACTGAAAAGTAATGATGAAAAATAAAATTTTGTTTAACCAATCATTTGTGGCTTATAAATTCTTAATGGTCCACATAGCTAGGCAGAAGTATGTCCATTGCTTAAGTACATTGTGCTGGAAGGTGCCCCTCTTTATCATCAGTTGGGAGGTATGTCTCTACTAGTGTGTATTTCCTTTTAGTAAATTGGGTCTATTGCTATAT
>NW_017308139.1:752-1000 GCF_000935625.1 Nanorana parkeri | reverse complement strand
TTTCATGTGAGTGTTTTGCTGTCACCTGTGGTTCCCCAGCGTTGTTAATGTTTAAAATGTAACTTATGGAAATGGTGCTTAATTTCAGGCCTATTCTGCCTGTTATTCAGTAATCTTTTCATGGTCCTATGTATACAGCATTGTGTTAGTGACAAGAGCCTGTTGTGCTATAACTCTAAGCACATGAGTATGTGGCTTCCAAGTTTAAAGCATGGCTGTTAGTGTCTAGCAGGTTCTGACAGGTGCTG
>NW_017308139.1:528-729 GCF_000935625.1 Nanorana parkeri | reverse complement strand
GGGTCAGGTATGTATGAAGATAAAAATAAAAAAGAGTGTGCCAATGCCTGGGCATAATGAATTGTAAATCTTTTCAGTACTATTGCCAGCACTGTTCCTCGGAGTGCATATGCAGGGGTTAATGGATTGTAAATCTCTCCAGCCCTTTGCCATCACTGCTTCTCAGAGTGAACTTCTGGATTATCACCAGTACTGCTCCCC
>NW_017308139.1:0-261 GCF_000935625.1 Nanorana parkeri | reverse complement strand
CTTCATGAACTGTCACTAGACCAGTCAAGCAGCTACATCCACAAGTTCCCCTCTAATACTATGGCGGTCAGCTATAGAGTTTTGCCCTGGCGCACCCATAGACCAGTAAGGGCACTTACTTGCCAGGGCAGTCCATACTTGGCGTAAGATCACAGAAGCGGACCTTTTGGCTGGCAATAAGATCTCAGGGGCATGGTAGTTTCTGAATGACTGAACATCAGCAGGGATTTCATAGTGAGGCTGCTATGGATATGCTGCATT
>NW_017308138.1:269989-277207 GCF_000935625.1 Nanorana parkeri | reverse complement strand
TCCCGTCTTCTCGGCGTCTCTCGTCACCCACGCTGCTGCGCTCGCGCGTGTGTTTGCTTTCACTGGCAGAAATCCTCCACAGCGCCCTCTCTGGTACGTGGACTCGGCTATTCACTCGCTGCCGTTCGGCCCCCTCGGCAGCGAGTGAGCTGGCGGTGCATCAGCTCAGCCAATCCAGATGTTGGATCGGCTGAGTCGAAGTCCTTCTGCACTTCGGCTGACCGAAGTGCAGTCGAAGGCATCTGATGTACGGCTGATTTCAGCCGATGTATGGCTGAAAGCAGCCATACTGAGCCGTAGTGAATAGTCGAACGTTGTTCAGCTCACTTCACTTTGGCTGGGTTATTCACTCAGCTGCCTTTGGCAGCTTTGTGAAAAACCCCCTTAGTGATTGCCAGGGCTGCAGTCAGCCTGGTTGGATTATAGTGGCATTTATCTGGTTAATTCCAGGTGCCTGGCATTGACTGTACCCCTGGGTGGAGTGCGACTCTGTTGTCTTGTAGGACAGCCAATGAGAGACATTGTAAGTAGAGGTGCACCGAAATGGAAATTTGAAAACCAAAACAATACCAAAATGTAAAAAATTGTCAGGCCGAAAAATTACATTTATTTTTATAAACTTTTTAATATTTATTTGTATTTATTTAATTCATTTTTTATTAAATATTTTTTTTTTTTACTTTACTTTTAGGTGCTTCAGGAAAATATTAGGGGTCTAAATACCCCTGATATTTCCCTTTTAAAATAGAAAAAGAGATTGAGGACACAAAGTCCTCAATCTCTTTTTCTGCAGCCCCAGCTTTAATGAACAGGATTCCTCCATGAGTGTTCCTGTTGATTCATAGGACATTGTGTGTTTACTATAACCACAATCATGAATGAACAGGAGGTGATGTAGATCACTTCTAATTCATTCATAATTGAGGCTATAGTAACCATACTATGTCCTCAATTATGTACAAACACTCAGCGATCACTGATCGCTGAGTGTTTGCACTTGCTCTCCATCCTGATAGCTGTCACAGGAGGCTGAGCGAGAGGAGCGGGGAGGAGAGCTCAGCCTCCTGTGACAGCGCGGGCTGTCTCCGCCCACACACCCCTGTGCCGGACTGTGACAGAAGGCTAAGCGGTGTGGGAGGAGAGACGCCGTCCGCTCACAGCGCTCGGCTGTCAAGCAGGGATGCGCCGATGTATCGGCAGAAAAATGCCACAGCAGCGGCCATCCAAGTTCCCGCACTTGTGCGGACCCCGGCAGCCTGCTGGGGACCTGCAGATAGCTGTCCTTGGCAGTGCCTGTCCGATACTTTATCTTCTCCTCCTCCTTCCCGGCGCAGGCACTGCCATGGACAGCCTCTGGGCGGAACTACCGCCCCAGAGCTAGAAGCTGGGGTTCTTGCCACACACTGATGGGGAGGACTGGGCCAAGAGATAGATGAAAGTTGCAGGGCCCAGCAGTGCAGAGTTGGCTGGACGTGGGGGAGGCCGGGTCCCGACATTGCTGGTGAGGGAGCAGAGCCACTGCGGGTGTCCACGTCCCCCGGTGAGATCAACACACAGCTCGTTGAGAGGAATTCTGCTTTGGGGACATGTATTCGCAGAACACATGTTCCCAAAGCAGAATACCTGTCCCCAAAGCAGAATGCTATTCTGCTTTGGGGACAGGTGTTCTGCTTTGGGATCATGTATCCTGCTTTGGGGACATGTATTCCAAGAATACATGTCCCCAAAGCAGAATACTATTCTGTCTTAGGGACAAGTATCCTGCATTGTGGACATGTATTCTCAGAATACGAGTCCCAAAAGCAGAATACTATTCTGCCTTAGCGAAATGTATCCTGCTTTGGGGACCTGTATTATCAGAATACATGTCCCCAAAGCAGAATGCTATTCTGCTTTAGGGACAGGTTTTCTGCTTTGGAATCATGTATCCTGCTTTGGGGACATGTATTCTCAGAATACATGTCCCCAAAGCAGAATACTATTCTGTCTTAGGGACATGTATCCTGCATTGTGGACTAGTATTCTAAGAATACAAGTCCCCAAAGCAGAATACGATTCTACCTTAGGAAAATGTATCCTGCTTTGTGGACATGTGTTCGGCTGTGGGGACATGTGTTCGGCTGTGGGGACATGTGTTCGGCTGTGGGGACATGTGTTCAGTTCTAGTGACATCTGTATTTAGCCCTGGTGAGAAACTACCCTAAAATCATCAGTCTCAGAAATGACATAGCATAAAAGTACCACAACCTTTATATAGACATACTAGAGTGTAATTTCTGAGCCTGATAAAGGGGACCCTGTGCGGCCCAAAAAACGATTGTCGTTTGAATGACAACTATCAATAAAATGGATTTTTACTAGGGATGCTCTGGGATGCACTGGTGCCGATACCGAGTATTTGGGTGAGTACTTGTACTCGCCCAAATGTTTCGATACCTTCCCCGTTACCGGAACTTTCGGTCAGTGGGAGATCTCCCTCTGACCGGCAGTGCTGAGTGAACATGGAGCCAGCTTCCTTTCCAATCAGGAAGCCGGGAGATGGGTTATGACTAGGGATGCTCCGATACCACTTTTTTAAGACCACGTACGAGTACCGATACTTTTTTTTCAAGTACTCACCGATACCATATACCGATACCTTTTCTTAAAGGGACAGGTCACATTTTTTCTAAAGCAATACAAAATCATGATTTTAGGTCAGTTTCTTAATATTATGAAGAACATGAAATGAACATGAAATGAAAATTTATCATGTCATTGCTAATTAAGGCTTGTATCCCCATAGTGGGGAAAATAGATGAGCACATGTCCAGACTCCAGACCAGAACACTGTATAGTGTGGCACAGCTATATCCAATTCTGCATACCTGGCTTTATATTATAAAAAAATTAATAATAATATAAAGCCAGTTATACAGAATTGGATATAGCTGTGCCACACTATACAGTGTTCTGGAGTCTGGACATGTGCTCATCTATTTTCCCCACTATGGGGATACAAGCCTTAGTTAGCAATGGCATGATCTAAATATTCATTTCATTATTCAATGTCTTTTTTTTATATTATACATTTTATAATATAAAAAAAAGACATTGAATAATGAAATGAATATTTAGATCATGCCATTGCTAACTAAGGCTTGTATCCCCATAGTGGGGAAAATAGATGAGCACATGTCCAGACTCCAGAACACTGTATAGTGTGGCACAGCTGTATCCAATTCTGTATAACTGGCTTTATATTATTATTACATTTTCTTATAATATAAAGCCAGGTATGCAGAATTGGATATAGCTGTGCCACACTATACAGTGTTCTGGTCTGGAGTCTGGACATGTGCTCATCTATTTTCCCCACTAGGGGGATACAAGCCTTAGTTAGCAATATCTACATAGTTATTTCTTTATTTTATGTCTTTTTTTAAAATTAATATATGCCGTTAAACAGCATTTTTGTGCCCAGCCCCCATGCGGTGCTGCAGTACTAACCTGCTGTGTCGTCTTCTCCGTCTGCTTCAGCCACTCCGTGTCACAGCCTAGTCATCTGCTCCATTCTGACCTCTTCTCCCGCTGATTGGCCGATTGGATGATGACAGGCCTCCTCACCAGTCACTCCTGACTGGTGAGGAAGCCTGTCAATCATCCAATCGGCCAATCAGCGGGAGAAGAGGTCAGAATGGAGCAGATGACTGGGGACTTGGAGGAGGAGTTTGCGGCCATCTTGTTTAATTGAAGACGCTATGGAGGTCCTGTGTGCAGCGGTTTCTGGTCCTTGAAGATGGTGGACGCGACACAGGTACTAATTTTTTGTATCGGAGTATTTGCACGAGTACGAGTACTCATGCAAATACTCGGTATCGCCGCCGATACCGATGCTTGTATCGGTATCGGAGCATCCCTAGTTATGACCCGCCTCCTGGCTTCCTGATTGGCTAGGAAATCGGCTTCACAACACGCTAAGCAGCCTGGCTTCCTAACCAATCAGAAAGTCGGGCAGCACAAAATGAACTGGGTCCCAGCCTCCTGATTGGTCACGAAGCCAGGCTGCCTAGGAACAAGTGAAGCCAACTTTCTAGCCAATCAAGAAGCCAGGAGACTGGTCATGACATGCCGACGGGCTTCCTGATTGGCTTGGAAGCCAGCTTCACTGGTTGGTAGGCAGCCTGGCTTCTTAACCAATCAGGAAGCCGGGCAGTATGTCAAGACTCGCTCTGCCTAGAAACAAGCAAGACCGGCTTTCTAACCAATCAGGCGGGTCATGACATGCCACCCTGCTTCCTGATTGGCTAGGAAGCCAGTTTCACTTGGTGCTAGGCAGTCTGGCTTCCTGACCAATCAGGAAGCCGCATGGCACGTCATGACCTGCCACCCGGCTTCCTGATTGGTCAGGAAGCCAGGCAGCCTCAAGTGAAGCCGGTGTTCTTCCGCTAGAACCCCAGCTTCACAGGCAGCTGGGTGACGTGCCATGATCCCCCTCAGCAGTTGGGGTACCAGGCGGTCCGTCACAATTGGTGGCAAACGGTGGGATCTGCTGCCTCCCTACGGAGCAGTCCAAACCCCCAACGGGATCCATTTCTCAGCCGGCTGAGGAGAACTGACTCAAGCAGCCATGACCCTGGCAGTAGAGTGCACCAAATGGTTGCGGATCGTCTGTCCAGAGGGAGAAAGGGGTCTGTCTATGGAAGACTACTTTATTCTCAGGCAGACTGTACGGACAGCTCTCTGGACTATTACCGAGGCACACCAGGGCCAGTTTCATCCATTTCCAGAACAAAGGGTCCAGGATCAGATGGCCCTACGAATGGTTATCCTGGGAGAGCAGCCTCAGGAGCATTGGGTGGCTGATTTGCACAAATTGGTTCAGCGAGAGGTGAAGCTGGACGAATGGTATCAGGCCCTGCATTGGTATACAGAACAAACTCAGCCTGGATTTACAACTGAGGGCTATGACTTTGATTACCCTGGACTGTTGTGGGACACCCTGGTGGATATGGCTGAGTTTGGGGATGATGGGGGCTCTTCTCTGGAGGACCTTTTTGCATACCGGGAAGACTTGCTTGGTTTGGAGGGGGTTTCAGAGCTGAGAGCTGATTTGGAGTACGTGGTGAAACAAGAATGGCTACTGAGAAATGCATACAAGGAGCTGCTAGGATGCGTCCAGCAGAGTGTCTCAGACCCAGTGGAAACCACATCCTAAAGACTGTGGATTTAATGGACTTTTCTGTGGAGGTTGTACAGCTTGCCGTGTCCCCAGGTGAGGTGCAGGCAACGGTGCAGAGGGTTGCAAGCCTCTGCCCAGCACCTGGTACAGCCCCAGGGTTCCAGGGAGAGGAGGCAGACGGCTCTCTCCCCAGTGGCAGATGGAGATCCAGGGAGAGGAGGCAGCCGGCCTCTCTCCGCAGCGGCAAATGGAAATCCAGGGAGAGGAGGCAGCCGGCCTCTCTCCCCAGAAGCAGATGGAGATTCGCCTAAGGGGGATCCCTGACCTACACGCTACAGTTACCACCATCCTTAACTTGGCATTGGGGAAGCCCCCTACTAACGAGATTTAACTGGACAGGGTACATCGTGTCTCAAGTGTCAACGTGGGGAACCCTAATAGAGCTAGAGATGTCCTATGTCAGGTACATTTCTATGCCATAAAAGAGGAGATCCTCCGATCCGCGTGGTGCATGGGCCCGATTGACTTTGACGGCGCCTCCATACATCTTCTCCCTGATTTTTCCCGCCTGACCCTGGCCATGTGTAGATCGGTGCGGCCGTTGCTTGATGTCATTCCCCAGGTGGGAGCCACATACAGATGGGGTCACCCCTTCAGTATCCAGGTCCATAAAGGCCCCGACTCATTCCACCTTCGCTCTCCATCGCAGCTTCCGGAATTATTTGGCTTTCTTGGGACTGACCCGGTTTCTGTCCCGGACTGGCTGGATCTACCGTTCACTGGAGAGGGCCCTCAACAACCCACGGTCCTGCCTCAGCGCCGCAGACGGTTTGCGCTCCCGCTCCGATCCAGCTAACGAAGGATGATGTCCCGCTCCTTGAGTTCTACATATGTATCCTAATGTGCCTTTTCTGGACCACCCCATTGTTTGCGCCCACAAATCTACTATGCCTCAACATATATTGTCTCTAACCATTTCTCTCCCCTTTAGGCATTGCAATGGGTAATGTATCCCCCCAATACGGGCTTTAGATGTACGCTGGCTCTCCCGGTTCTCCCCGCTGTCCTTTTCGGTCTTGGAGGGAATGGGGCACACCAGTGTACCTCTGGGATTTCCCTAGCCCTCCGGGGGATCCAGAGTTGCCTGAGGGTGTGGCCTGCTGAACCTAGGCTTGAGCGACGCAGGTGACCGCGGGCTTCCACCAGTCCTGCGGCCTACGGTCGCAAAGTGAACTGTTTTGTTCTGCATTGTTCTGGTTTAATGTGTTGCTATTGACTGTTATCTCGGATGCCTGTTATTCAGGGGGTATGTCTACTATTTCCTGCCAATATCGTTTCAGCTTCGGGCATCGCCATAGCAGATGTATTAACGATTCAGGTTCAACCCCACACTTTGGACATTTAGAATTTTCCCTGAATCCTATCCTATGTAGGAATTCAGGGGTCCGATATGTTCTATGTACAATATAAAGCTGCGTTCATTTGTGTGATGCAGATGGTGAAACTAATTGAATTGACAGCAACGCCTCCCTCCAGAGGGCTTCATCCAGAGGCCCCAAGTCCATTTCCCAGCCCACTTTACATTTCATGGGAGATTTATTCAGGACGCCAGGTAGTAAATTTGCATACATCTTTGAGATCAAACCTCTCGTCACTGTTGTATCAAAAAATTTATCTATAACCACATTTGCATCAATGCAGACCTCACGTACACCTGGATGTGCCGTAAGCGCATGCCTTAGTTGCAGATATTTATAAGATTGAGAATTTGGTAGCGAATAACTTGCCTGTAACTGTTGAAACAAGCACAAAATACCCTGATCATAGATTTGCGTCAATGATTCAATCCCCGTTTCCTTCCATATTCCAAAACCCTGAAGTTTGTTTACTTCGTGCAATACCCCATTATCCCATATCGGAGTGTATTTTGTAAAGTCAGAAATATCCAGTAGCCCTTTAATGGACTTCCACAATTTACCAATTAATCTTAAAGTGGGAAGATTTGAAAATTCCCTCAAATACAGAGTAGTTTCAAGGGCCATAAGGGGGTCCCTATT
>NW_017308138.1:263428-269803 GCF_000935625.1 Nanorana parkeri | reverse complement strand
ATCACAATAACATAAATAGGTAACTTATCTTTAATAAATAATAACAACTTCCGGAGGACCTCATTAGAATAGGGAGGAGGAATATATATGTTTACCAGCAAGCATTCTACTTCATAGATTTTACAATGCAGAAATACATATCTACCCTCTTTATCGCACAACGCTTGTATACATGAGAAAGCTATACCTTTACAAACTAGTATTGATACCCCTCTAGAGTATGTTGAGTAGCATGCATGAGCTGTATATTGCAAAAATCTGTGTTCCAACCATCCAACACTATCTCCCACCAAATGCGTTTCCGCAAGCAGATAATTGACGGCCTATGAGACATAATGCTGGATAGTACCGCACATCGCTTTGTCTTATTCCCCAAACCCCTAACATTCCAAGATATTATAGATATTCTTTTTTTCTTATCCATTGAATTTAACTACCATATGTTATAATACAAAGCAAATGGGGCGTAGCCTCCCAATATGAGCAAGACTTTGATACTTGAGAGACAAGGAGAGGAACAGACAAAACAGAACAAACAAGAACAACAACAACAACAACAACAACAAAAACAAAAAACAAAGAACAAAAAAAAAGCAAAAAAAACAGTTACGCACCTTACACAACACAGTAACAAACAAAAACAACCCATTGCTACATTGACCCCCCACCAAAATATATTGCTTCTCTTTATTGGACTGTTTCGGCTCACGGGGTGATTGCTTAGTTCCCCCTCTATTATCCATTTCTGGAACAGTCTCTTTTTTTGACCCAGTTCTAGTGCTTTTGTTCATTCTTTCTATTGTCCTTTAATATAAGCAGATTTATAATGAACTGCCGCACTATTCCTTGTATACCACTGGGGGGAGCCAAATCACCTCCTTCAGCTTCTCCACCATCCAGCTCTCTGCACTTCCACCCACTGCCACCGGAGGGAGCCAATAAAACGGAGCAGACGGAACAAACGAAACAGCAGCAGATCTCCTTCCCCTCCGAGCATCAAGCCTCCACTCACCGCAATCTGGAGCGGCGTCCACCAGATCACCACCGCCCTTCCCCGGGACGGGCCGACCGACATCCACCGCACCAATCGACCAGGGCAAAGGTATGTGCAGAGGGAACCAGCAAAGCAAAGCACAGCAGCAGAGGAAGCTAGCAGGGGACTCCTGCTAGCAGAATCACACAGTCAGCCAGCCCGCAGTCTCATAGTAGAGGACAGTCAGAGCACCTGTTTCCACACCACGCCGGGTCCACGCGTGCACGCCCACTCACATCCGCTCACTAGTCACACCCCCCGTACTGAAAATGTTTAGTCTGATTGCATTTGTACAATTTTACACCCCCGCGGTTTGTGGAGGCTGTCGTTGATGACAATGTTGTATCCCACGTTACGCCCTGGTGGGCACCTCACTACTTACATGCTTGACCACCTTTCCCCACATAAGGTGATACATCTACTACTGGAGATTGTTGTATTCTAGCATTAGCTAGACGTTTATTGTCTAAGTAGCGGGTTTTATCTGCCTTTCTGTATTATTGTTTCCCATTCCTCTTCCTTCTCCCCCCCCGCTGGTTATTCCTCTCTATCTCCCCTTCCACTGTCCTCCTCTGCTGCCCTCCTCCTCTACGTCACTTCGATCTATCCCTTCTCGATATTTGTCCTTTCATATCCTTTCTCCTTTTCAGTGCTCCTCCCGCTCCCTGTCATGGCCCCCGACTTTGGTTACTCAGGCGGAGTTGCGACTATGCACTTACAATGCCAGAGGCCTGAATATCCCATCCAAAAGGGGGCAGATACTGTACCATATGCACAAAAACAAGGTATTGCTGCTCCAGGAGACTCATTTTCACACAGATCACGCTCCGTCCTGTGCCAATAGGAACTTCACCAAGTGGTACCACATTACTAATAGTATTCAAAAGTCGAGGGGGGTCTCCATCGCCCTCCACAAGTCTCTCCCTGCTACACTGCGAGACAAATTTGGCAGGTATCTTATGCTGAAGATGTCACTCTGGGGTAGGACTGTCACCTTAGCCAACTTCTATCTCCCCAACACAAACCAAGCTGTCACCCTGTTGAGTTCTTAAAGGTTCTAGAGGGCTATGCAGAGGGCTTAGTGTTGGTGGGGGGGACTTTAACCTCACTATAAACCCAAATCTGTACTCCTCCACCGGACACTCTGCATTGTCGTTCCCCAAGCTCCGCAGTGTTAAAAAACACCTGAACCAGCTCCACCTGGTCGATATATGGAGAGTCCTACACCCCCGGACGCGCAACTATACTCCTTTCTCTGTGCCCCACGGTTCCTATGGCAGGTTGTACTACTTCTTTGTGTCTCATCCCCTGCTGAAATGGGGCCCCTCCTGCGACATCGGTCCCACCACACAGACCACACAGCAGTCATGCTAACCCTGTAGGTTCCGCAAGCACCCACCAGGGAGTGGATCTGGAGACTAAACGAGTCCTTACTGGCTGACCTAAAGCCAATGCCGTCAATGCTAAAGCCTGATGTGCGGTCCCGAAAGCGCTTATTGGTCATATGACAAAAAAACTTAAATAAAAGAGGCTTTTACTATCCTAAAAGGACTGGTGTGCTGGTGACATTTCTACAATTTTGCTGACATTCGCGGCGCCATCCGCAGTCACTGCGAGCACCCCCCACTACAAGGGACATAAGGATAGTACTTACTTACTGGCTGACCCACGCTGTTCTTCTTCTATTCTGGAAGGCATAACCCAATTTCTTGAGATCCATACCTCGGACCCAACACCTCTCCCCGTCCAGTAGGAAGCCCTGAAAGCGGTACTAAGGGGACTTTTCATCCAGCAGGGCTCCAGGCTGAAGAGGGAATGGTCCCGGACTATTAATGAGGCGATCCAATCCCTGTCGGATTTGGAGACTCAGAACAAATGCTCCCCTTCCCCAGATCTCCTGCTTCGCGTCTCTCAGGCAAGGGTGAAGCTCTTAGGGCTCCTTGACCCATCGACACGCAGATACGTGGATAAGCTGGCAACCAGGGCCTATTTCTCCTGTGATAAATGCGGGAGGAACCTGGCCCATACCCTGCACCCTCGATCTGCACCCAATCCACGTCGGGTACCCTTCTGAGCTCTCCTTCAGAGATTCAGCGCACCTTTGTAGATTTCTATACCTCCTTGTATAATCTACCGGGACCGGACGCCCCTGCCTCGGACCGCACGGCAGAGATTTCAGCATACGTCCGAGAGAACGCCGTCCCGGCCTTGGAGGATGCGGAACGAGAGGCCTTGGAGTCGCCCTTTACCAGTGAGGAGTTGCTCTGTGCCCTTAAGTCGGCGCCCACGGGTAAGAGCCCAGGGCCCGATGGCTTTACGGTGATGTTCTATGCCACGTTTCGGGACAAACTAGCCCCCTTCCTACTTAGGGTATTCAACTCCATAGCTCTTTGTACCTCTTTCCCAGCCCAGACGTTGGAGGCACATATTTCACTGATCTCTAGCGTGAGACAACACCATTAGAACACTTCTTTTGATGCACTATGCTAAAACATCCAACACGCCGTTATGCCTCCTGTCAGTGGACGCTGATAAGGCATTCGACCGACTAGACTGGAGCTTCCTCCAACATTCTCTGCTACAACTTGGGGTTCGCCCTAAAATGCTGAGGAACATCATGGCCCTTTATTCCTGTCCGTCAGCTAGGATCCGAGTGAACGGTTCGCTCTCCTCTAGCTTTTGGATATCAAACGGCACGCGCCAGGGTTGCCCATTGTCCCCTCTCCTATACATTTTCACCATGGAACACTTGGCTATGGCCCTTTGGCAGAACTCCACCTTTCAAGGCCTGCAAGTGGGTACGCACAAACCCAAACTCGCATTATTTGCTGACGATCTGCTACTCTATGTAACTCACCCACATGTCGCCATGCCCACCATCCTGCAAGAGTTTGGGCGTTTTGGTTCACTGAGTAACTTGAACCTTTGCAAATCAGAGATTCTCAATGTGTTCTTGGGGGAGGGAGCCTTGCACCACCTGGCTAGTAACTCCTCCTTCCGCATCTGTCCCACCTCGCTGAAGTATCTAGGTATATCTTTACCGGCAGACCTGACAAATGTATTCACCATCAATGTCTGCCCTCTGCTGGAAAATGTGACACGTGACCTTGCTTCCTATGATCGTAAAAGCATCTCCTGGCTGGGTGAGATTAATGTGCTAAAAATGGATATAGTCCCCAGGTTTCTTTACCTGTTTCAGACCCTGCCCATTGCCCTACCCTCTCTCTACTTGAAACAGGTCCAGCAGGTCTTTACAGAGTGACAGGCACAGCGATTGCGAATGACCCCAAGATTCTGTTGCTCTCGATGATACCTGGGTCGCTTAAGTCGGCTAAGAGGGGTCTCTTGCGACACTTCCTCACGGCTGCCAGGGCTGTTATCCTACTACACTGGCAAACATCGATGGCCCCTACCCTCACGGAATGGGCTGTGGAGATGGATCGTATAGCTGACCTGGAAGGCCTCTTGGCCGAGGAGCATGAACCTGGTGATAGTTATATCCACACTTGGTCCACCTTGATTACCTTTTGAGCCTCAGCGGGCTTCGTGGAGGCCCTTGCTCCTTGATATACCTGCAGCCTGGCTGACCTGGGATACCTGACAGGAAGTGGGTAGCTGTCTACATTCTGCTCTGCCTCTTCCCCACTCTTTCTGGTCTCCTTCTTCCTTTCTTTTCTCCTTATTGTGCTTCTCTCCCTTAGGGGGGTCTACTCTCCCTTAAGGGGGTCTACTGTGAATACCTTGTCCCTTTTTAATGCCTAAACTCTATAGATGACTCCGTACCCTTCCTTTATTTATGCAACCCATACAATAAAGTGACTCCCATTGTTTAAATGTCCCACGAGCCAAGCCGCGGAGCCCCTCGGGTCATGTTGCTCGAGACTTTAGTTACGTTTATTGCTTTGATGCTTATTGGTACGCGCTGGAATACATTACCTGATGGGTTGTATGTTATTGTTTCTTCGGATGTCTCCTTGAATCTAACGTATGGTTACCTGTTTTGAAAACAATGTCAATGGATCTAAATGTAGATGCTCCTTACTTCTGTAACCGAATGCTTCCTCATTGTCTTTGTCAGCATTGCCTATTTTGTAATGTTCTGTGTATCTAAAATTCTCTAATAAACTCAGATTGAACCAAAGGTACAGTGTGTGAATCCAGCAACACAAAAAGGGTTAAGGCTGGGTTCACACCTAGGCGTATCGAATATGCGCATTTTTATCGCGATTCGATGTAAAAAAACGTGCGACAAACGCGTGTTTCCGAGGGCTACCTGGCTGTATCCCAATGGCTACGCACGGCAAATACGCCCCAAAGAAGCTCCTGTACTTCTTTGGGCGTAGGGCGTTTTGCAGCGCATTCCTGCGCGCTGTAAACGCCCAGGTGGGAACCATGCCCATAAGCAATCATTGGTTTTCACATGTTGAGCGTTTTACAGAGCGTAGGAACGCGCTGTAAAACGCCCAGGTGTGAACCAGGCCTAACTCTGCACTGAGACTCCCAATGAATGTGTTACAGTTTCTTTGTCCCTTTGTTCTATTGTGTTAATGATGGGATTAAGATAGCTGACTCTAGGAGTAGCTGACTCTGGGTGTAGATTACCATATGATAATCCCATCATCATCCACGGTAGTTTTCTCAGAGATACTGCCGGTGCCAAGAGCCACTCCGGACAGACAGCGCGAGTTAAGGGAGCTTAACAAGTGGCTCCGGAGCTGGTGTCAGAAGGAAGGTTTTGGTTTCCTGGAGAACTGGGCTGACTTTGCAGTCGGCTATCGGCTCTTCAGCCGAGACGGGCTGCATCTTAATGGGAAAGGTGCAGCATTCCTGGGGGGGGAAATGGTAGAAAGACTGGAGGAGCTTTTAAACTAGAAAGTGGGGGGGAGGGTATAAAAATAAAATTACTTAAACTAAACGTTGATAATTTAATCATAGGTAAAAATAACACAGAAAGTAGTAAAAAAGGAGTTAATAATAGTGGGCTCACTCCAGTCAATATAGGAAATCCGTTGGCACATGTAAGTATAACTACCAACGGACGACCGAAATCAAGGCAGAATAATAACAATAAAAATAGTGGGGAACAACAAGGTAGTAAACTTTTGTCCCACAAAAAGAGAGGAATTAAATGTATGTACACCAACGCTAGAAGTCTGGCAAATCAAATAGAGGAGCTTGAAATTAGGCTAATTGAAGAGGACTTCGACATAGTAGAAATTCTGTCCATGCGTGCTGTCCAGCAGAAACCTGGCTGGACAGCACGCATGACTGGGCTACTAATATAGAGGGGTATAACCTGTTTAGGAGGGACAAAGGTGGGAGAAGGGGTAAAAAATAATCTA
>NW_017308138.1:260892-262852 GCF_000935625.1 Nanorana parkeri | reverse complement strand
AGACTCCCCAACCTTACCTACATCCAGGCTGCAGCACCTCTCCTTGGCGGCCAATGGAGGGGAGGGGTCACAGGAGAGGGTCCTCACTCATGCTGACCCACATACCAGGATGTGGCTGTGGGTGCCTGCAGAGATGGGTATAGGCTCCGCCCCCATGCTGGGTATAGGCTCTGCCCCCATGACGGGTATAGGCTCCGCCCCCGCCAGGCTAACAGTGATGTGATCACTGTCAATGACAGGCAGCCGCCTGTTGTATTCACAGCACACACGCCGGAACATACAGCTGTCCCTCCTCCAGCTCCGTGTCACAGACTTTACTGCAGTTCATTGTACAAAAGTTTTTACAATGAACCGCAGTAAAGTCTGTAACACGGAGCTGGAGGAGGGACAGCTGTCAGCACACACTGCGGGGGTGCCGCCCCCCCCCCCTGGATCCGCCACTGCTCTGTGCACTGTGCTCTGACTAATGATGGGCAGTATGGTGACAAAATCAGGCGGAGAACAGAAGATCCTTTCAGTCCGGCAGGCGAGTGAGCGATTCTCCTCCAGGTAAAGAATCCGCCAGGCAGGACCTCGAGCCGACCGTCGAGGGCCTCCTCAGTGCGGCTCCGCGCACGAACGTCAACTGATCACGTCAGGGAGGTGGGTGGGACTTCAATCTGACAGCCGGCTCGAGCAAGCTCTCAAATGCAAAAAAATTAGTTTGCGTGCCAGCCGATGTGGCCTCGCGTGCCAAGCCGGGGTGTTGCCGACCCCTGGACTAATGTCTTTATTCAACCTCAAATACTATGTAACTATGTAATGTGTCTCCTCTCTCCCTATTCATTTATTAAGGCATCGAGGAGGGGATGTCTGGTTGCATGCTGTTCATGTTTGATTGCGTTATGTTTTTAGACTTCTAGAACTGTATATATACTGAACTGGTTTTCAATAAAGTCAGTTCTTGGTTTCCACTTCAACATTGGTGTTGTCTGATGTTTGAGGGGTTTAGCTTTCTGTCCTAATACATTGGTTCCGTCCAATAATTAGGCAGGTTTGGGCTGAGGACACTGGAATTCAGGTTCCAGCGGAGAGGAAGCTGATTTCTGACGGAGGTACATAGTCGGGGTCCAAGGTGGTCCGTCACAGGCCTGTACTGGCCTCTGGGTATTTATCTACCTCAGCACTGCTACTCTTCCAACACATGATCGCCATTAGCGTGCTAGCTGAACAATACAGCAGTGTCCGGGAAGGGGTGATAAGAAAGCCGGCAGATGCTAAAGTGACCCCATGGGCAGCCCGGCATATCACGGCTATTGTCGCTTCTGTATACCGAGAGCGCTACTCTGCACGTTACATAGCGGCGCTGCCACCAGGAGGTAGAACAAGCAAGCTGTTACATGTGATCTGGGTGGCTGTACAGAGACCCAGATCACTTGTAAAAGACGAGCAGCAGCTCCCCCCACTCTGCATTTAGCCCAAAGCAGGGCTAAATTTAGAAAAAAAAGCACCAGCTTTCGCCCGATGCATGTCCTGAGCATCGGGCGATAGAAACATTCCGCACCCCTGAAAACTTTTTCCAAGTTCCATTTTTAACAGTAGAAACCAGGGGCGGACTGACCATTCGGTCCGTCGGGCACTGCCCGAGGGCCCGTGGCCTTCAGGGGGCCCGTCAGCCGGGGCCTAAACTAGTGCCACAGGCGCCGCATAAGGTGGGGTCGCTGCCGGCAGATCCAGCCACCGCCGCCACCGCATACAGCTCTCCTCTCTCAGCCGATCTGCAGCTGCAGACGGCTGTTGGGTCCTCACGGCCGAGGCCCAGGGCTGCCCCCTGCAGTGCCTGTAGGCTTTTTTTTATTCTCGGCTCCCTCCACAGTGTTCGGCGGCCGACGGGCCCCCTCATCTCTGCGCCAGGAGTATCAGGTCTTTCCGACACTCCCGGCGCAGAGACAAGGGGGCCCGTCGGCCGCCGAAAACTGTG
>NW_017308138.1:212855-260478 GCF_000935625.1 Nanorana parkeri | reverse complement strand
GGCTAGAACTATGAGGTGAGTGAAAAGCACTCGCCTCATAGTTCTCCTTTAAAACATGAATAGAAAATCATGTAGATGGAAATTGATGGTTGTAATTATTCCTGCACTGCTCTGCATATGCCACTTCAGAGTTAGGACCCAGCTAACCATAAAGAGTGCATTCCAGAGCGTTCGGCACTGGAACGCAACCTGGCCAGCTCACTTTGATTTGGGGCGGGAGGGGGCTTGGCAGTGCATGGAAGTCAATTTGAGGGTGGTGACTGTCAGTGCAATCACCCACACCGGAACGCGTGGCACAACGGTGCGATTGCTTGCACTATTTTTTGCGATCACATTACTCCGTGGGCATCGGTGTGGCATGCGTTCCGGTGCAAGGGATCGCACTGCAGGTCGGGAGGTGGGGCTGCGGTGCCATTGACTTGAATGCTCCACCACACATTCTTCAACCCCAGAACGCAGGGAGGCTGTAATTATGCAATCCACTGTGCTCCAGCAACAAACTGTGATGGAACACACTGGATTTGGTGTGCACAAGCCCTTACACTCAGTTGAGGGCCCGTTCACGCTATCCAGTGCGTTCCCCACACAGTCCCATGGGTTGAACACACTGGATCATATAAACAAACGCTCCCTGCGTTCTGGGGTTGGAGGAGGTGTGGTGGTTTCATTCATGTCAATGGCACTGCAAACATGCCTCCCACCCACACTGGAACGTGTGGTACCACAATGCACTGGAGGGGTTTGTAAAAACTGGTGCAGCTGTGCATGGCAACCAATCAGCTTCTCTCCTCAGTTCAACATTTGAAAATGAGTGAGAGGTGCCGATTGGTTGCCATGCACGGCTGCTCCAGTTTGATAAATTAAACTAGTGCAGTGCAATCACAAAAAAATAGTGCATGCCTGATTGTTTGCGATCACACAACACTTGTACGCAGTGCATTGAGGTACCACATGTTCCAGTGTGGGTGGGAGGCATGTCTGCAGCACCATTGACATGAATGGAGCCACCACGCCCCCTCCCACCCCAGAATGAGCCTTTGTTTATGCGATCCATTACGTTCATCCCATGAGACTGTGCGATGAACGCACTGGATAGTGTGAACGGGCCCTGAGTGATAAACACACCTTCATAAGGTTGTTCTGGACACTGTTCTGCCATACCTGCCTGATAGTTACCCGATCAGGCAGGGTGCTCGCAGTGACTGTGGATGGCGCCGCAAATATCAGCAATTGTGTAGAGATGTCACCAGCACACCAAAATCCTTACATGACAAGGAACTTCAATAAATGAACATTTGCTTATCCTAAGAAGGATTTTGGTGTGCTGGTGACATCTCTACACAATCTCTAATCGAGCAGCTGCTAACTCCCAATTAGAGCCTCGGGAGGCCCCAGCGGACGGCCCTCTAACATGCCTGATTAGAGGGCTGTGCCTGCCTGATCTGTGACACAAGAATGTTTATACAGGTGGGACTTGTGGGAGGGGCTTGTATATGGGCGGAGCACAAGGGGGCCCCATAACCATGTATTGCCCGGGGGCTCCATGTGTTGTCAGTCTGCCCCTGGTAGAAACACTAGCCAAGTTCTAATCAAGAAGTCAATATTTGAGTGTATTAATTTTGCCTAAAAAGCCCCCAAAATATTTTAACAACTATGTAAGCAGCATTTAAACAGTTTCACTGGCCGCTTTTTGAGCAGGACAGACACCAGCCAGCTTTTAATTAAAAAAATCAACCTTAAGGTGCCCATACACTGCTCGATTCTCATACGAGAATCGCGGGAAATCCCGCGATCATACAAGAATCGAGCAGTGTGAACGAAGACGTGCGACCGTTTCTACTGTACGGTTGCACGTCTTTTGTCTAAGGAGCACGCTAGAAAACCAACCGAAAATCGTACGATTTTTGGCTGGTTTGAACGGTGCTCGGGAGACAAATGCCGAACGGGCCGGTGTGCGCACGCGCACACTGCCTGTTCAGCATTGCGGTCATCGGAAGCCGGCCCCTCAGGGGGGGGCGGGCTTGCGATGATCGAGAGTACGATCTGCCTGTCCAAGATGGGCAGATCATACATTTTTTTAATTACTTTACAACCATCGCAAGACCAAGGTCTTGCGATGGTTGTAAAGTGTATGGCCACCTTTACAATGAAACAAGCAGCATAACCCTATACTCAGGTGTGCCATCTAGCCTACAGCTGCTGTGTATTATCCACCAGGGAAATATGAAAACGAAAACTCCATAAATACAGCGCTCTTAATTACAATAATATCTAGATAAAAACTACCTAAATACAATACAAGAAAATGTTACTGAATATGTAATATCAATAAAAATATATTAAAGTGATACTAAACACAGGAGTTAAACCTTCAAAATGCATGAAAGTACCCTATTACCAAAAATATAACTTATTTGTGTATCACTTGGCTGTTGATCCTCAAATCAACTCTGAATTAATGTTAATAGTTAAGGTACTTGAATATATTTTTAAGTTTTAACTTCTGAGTTTAGTATCACTCTAATGTATTTTATATTTCTATTGGTATTACACATTAAGTAAGGTTTTCTTACTTGTATTGTATTTAGGTTGTTTTTATCAACCAATATTCCAATAATAGTAATATGCAGTCATCAGCAGGCACCTATGTATTCAATCTTAATACAAACATATAATCAAGGTGCAAATGAGACCTGCCAGTCTATGAATGACTTGTATTCATGTTAACCTCATGTTTGACCCGATCCAGTAGCTCATCAGAGGAGGAGACTTCAGAATCATTGTCGCTAGTCAAAGATTCGCTTGGCAGGCTCTGCATTAAGAAGACTTTGTTTGACTGTCTTAGTAGTGTAAATGTATTCTGCTCATCCAGCCCAGTTATAGAGAAATTGCATGCAGAAGTACTAACAAATATGTCATAATATAAAATATTGTGATGTTCATTATTATTGCTACTATAATTAATTTTTGTTTCTTCTTTGTACTGCATACACACACCACCTTTTCAGCACTTCTTTGTTGTGGTGGTGGAAGGCCTAGAATGCACACTAAGGCACTTGAGGCCTTGGTTTAGATGGAAAATGGTGCTCAGGGCACTCTCACTCTATCGTGAAAAGGCTAAGGGCCAGTTCAAACCACAAAGTCTGCTCTCCAGAGTGTTCGGCCTCTGGAATGCAAGCTGGCCGATTCCCTGCGTTCAGGTGGTGCATTGAAGTCAATGGCACCACAGCCACGCCCCCCGCCCGCACCCAAACGCACGGCACATTAGTGCCTGTGTTCCAGTCCAGTGCGATCTGCAAAAATGCTGCAAGCACTATTTTGCAGATTGCACTGAATCGGAACGCAGGCACATGTGCCACGCGTTCGGGTGACGGCTATCTCACTGTGGGCGGGGGGTGTTTACTTCAATCCACCGCCGCGGCCCTTCCCACCCCTGAATGCAGGGAGTTGGCCGTCTTGCGTTCCAGTGTGTTTCAGAGGCCGAACGCTCAGGAACGCAGACTTTCCGGTGTGAACCTGAGTGCTGACAGAACACTAAAAAGGTATTAGTGCTGCCTCTTTGATTTGTGTACATCATTAGGAGGTACCTTGTTAGTGGCTCATATGAGAAGATGTTTGTTTTATGCCTTTCACTTTGCTCTTCATAATCCTTTCATAATCCTCCTCCATTGAAAACTGTGTGTTTGCTGCCTTGCTCAATTAAAGTGCAGGACAAACCTGCTTGGACTGTTCCTGGGTGTCCCTGTCTAGTGCATGGTTTACCGCTACCAGTACCAGTCTTCCTCTTACGCTATATACATACCTTTTTTTATGTAATCTTTAAACTCAGCCAGAGCTGTGATATTCTGCTTTTCTTCAGAGAAGGAAACAGTAGGGATGCGAACTGCTCCTAACACATAAAATGAAAAACTCTTAACACCATTAAAATGGACAAGCAACTTATATATAATAATTTAAGATGTCACTTTTTAGTATTTCAAGTCTTGGTAAGAAATCATATTAGAAAAAGTAAATGTGAACTTACTTAATTGGTTCATAGTAAGTTGACATCATACACCTGAGGAAATTTAGTATTGTGATGTGTCACCTGCACGCCTTACATTGACTGGACCTTGATTAACAGTCGTGGCGCTCGTAGTGATTGCCCGGATGGTGCAGTTTTTTTCCAGTATTGTAGAAAACGTAGGTCACTATGCCACCCTGAAGAAGGGATCCTGCATGGCACCGAAACATTAGCCAAATGGCACTTGTGACATGTTTCCTCAATAAATAAGCAAATAATCTAATGCTTTTGACTGAGTGCTGGTGATCTCCATTTTATAAGATACACCTGAGGAAAACAGATAGCAATATTTTCTGGTTCGCCTCAAGTCAGCATACCGTGGTGTCAACTCCACCCCGTTGATCCTTAGGACCACCCCTCACAAAGCTATAAAAGAGCAAGAACACCATGAAACATTTTTCTTTCGTTTTTGGTCCTCGCTTCAGGCCACCATCTAAGTTTTTTACATCAAAAAGCTCCCTACATATCTGGAGTGTTCTCCACCCTCAGATCCGTAACTACACCCATTTTGCTGTGCACCATCGTTCCTATAGCAGATAAGATTACTTTTTTGTCTCATCCCCTGCTAGATTGGGCCCCTGCCTGTGACATAGGCCCCATGATATGGTCAGATCACACTGTCCCTGCAGGTCCCCCAGGCCCCTACTAGGGATTGGACCATGCCTCTGACCCTACCCCCCTTCCCACCCAGTCGGAGGCGTTGAAGGCGGTGATTTGGGGACTTTTCATCCAACAGGGCTCCAGACTGAAAAGGGAGCGATCTCGAAATGTTCAAGAGGCCATTCGCACCCTATCGATTCTGCAGACCCAACACAAACACTCACCTGGACCTTCTCCTACGCATCTCTCAGGCTAGGGGCTCCTGGGTCTCCTTGATCTATCGACGAATTTTGTGACAAATGTGGGAGGGCCCTGGCTCGGACTCTACACCCTATCTGCCTCTGACTATGTTCCCCACATTCAATCCGCATCAGGTACCCTGGTTAGTTCCCCTTTGGAGATCCAACGTACCTTTGTGGATTTCTATACCTCCCTTTACGATCTATCAGAGTCGGCCATAACCCCTTCAGCTCATGCTCCAGAGGTCTCAGCCTATGTCCGATGCACCGCCCTCCCGACCCTGGCGGATTTAGACGTAGAGGTGTGGGAGTCACCCTTTAACGGTGAAATTTTATAATATGTTCCGCGATAAGCTCACTCCCTCCTTCCTCCGGGTGTTTAACTCTATTGCTCTCGGTGCCTCTTTCCCGGCTCAGGCACTGGAAACTCATATCTCATTGATTCCTAAGCCTGGTAAGGACCACTCTCTATGTACGAATTACAGGCCGATCTTGCTCCTCAAAGTTGATGTGAAGTTGTTTGCCAAATTAATTGCCAACAGTTGAAGCCGCTTCTCTCGGAGGTGATACATCCAGACCAGGTAGGGTTCGTCCAGGGCTGGGAGGCGCGCAACAACACTATTAGGACGCTTTACCTCTTGTCGGTGGAAGCTGACAAGGCGTTCAACTGCCTAGACTGGTGTTTCTTCCACCGTTCATTATTACAACTTGGTATCTACCCCAATATGCTGAGGAACATAATGGCCCTGTACTCTTGCCTGTCGGCTAGGATTCGCGTGAACGGCTCTCTCTCCGCTAGATTCCAGATCTTTAAATGGTACCCGTCAGGGTTGCCCATTGTCCCCTCTCCTCCAGATCCTTACTATGGAACACCTGGCGGTTGCTCTCCGACAGAAATCTGCCTTTCAATGCCTCTGATGATCTACTGCTCTATGTCACCCACCCCCATATTGCCATGCCCACGATTTTGCACGAATTTAAACGCTTCGGTTCCCTGAGTGACTTTCGAGTTTGGACTAGAGCAGCAAGAGAGGCCGATCTCGTCATCTCAGGCTCCCCTTAAGGTACGTGACAGTATCAGTCAGCCATCAATTGGAGCCTGAAAGTCGGGCCTCTGCCATGGAAGGGCTATGCCAGCAGAGCAGAGCAGTAGCCCAAGCTGTTAAGGGACTTCAGGAAGGCTACTTTCAGCTCGAGGGCTGACTTGAATCACTTGCAAGAGCTTCAACAGTAACTCCCAGCTCAGCTCAACCTTCCACACCAGCTCCAGACACTACTGTTCAGGCACCTACAGTCATGACTCCGCCACCTGAACCACAAGTACCCATACCGGAACGCTTTTCTGGAGATAGAAGTAAATACTGTGCGTATCTACAAGAGTGGGGTATGTGATCTCACTACTACTAGGGGAACCTCAGGCCTGGGCTCACCAACTTCTTGAGCAAGTCAGTCCCTTGTTGAACAGCACAACCTCCTTTTTTAAAGCTATGGCACTTCTCTACGATGACCATCATCGGACAGCCACCGCAGAAATTACGTTGCATGCACTCCAACAGGGCTGTTGTCCAGCTGAACATTATGTGGCTGAATTCAGAAGATGGAGTGCTGACACAGATTGGAACTATGCAGCCCTTTGCTTTCAATTCTGCCTAGGATTATCTGATGCCTTGAAGGATGGACTTGCCCGTGTGGGGTTACCTGAAAACGTGGAGGAACTTATTCGACTCTCCATCAGGATTGACCGTCGGCTAAGAACACAGATCAGAAAGGGACTTCTTGTCCAGTATGGATGCTACCTAGGGTCTCCGCAGTTCCTGACTCACCTTCCTTAAAGGAGAACTATGAGGTGAGTGCTTTTCACTCACCTCATAGTTCTAGCCGACCTGTGACAATGAAACTGTCACAGGTCGGCTCAGTAGATCGGGAGGTGAGCGAACACATACCGGTGTTCGCTCACCTCTCAATCCTGTCACGGCTCTCTGCCGTGACAGGGGAGGGGCTGGAGAGAGCCTCTGCCTCTAATGCGGTGACACCGGCCACTACGTATGAACCTGCCCAAACATGGCCAGTAAGTGTCATCTCTCTTCTACAGTCTTTCCTGCTCCTTCTGCAAATAGTCGGACTACTCATCTTACACTTCCTGTCTCTTTACAGCTTCCAGAAGGGGAGCTCCAAACCCAACCCATCCTTGATTCAGGAGCCTGCAGCTGCTTTATTGATGGCAACTTTGTGGAGAAGTACCAGATTCCTGTCCGGATCAAATCCTAAAAACTCTCCATTCACCTTGCCGACGGGTCGAGTATTAAATCTGGCCCTGTAACACACAAAACTGTACCGGTCACTGTTTCACTCGAATCTGTTCATTCAGAATTACTTTGCTTTGACGTTATTGCATCCCCACTGTTTGCAATAATTCTGGGGTTGCCCTGGTTACAAGCCCATAATCCGCAAGTAAACTGGAGTGCAAGCAAAGTGACATTCAAATCTACGTACTGTTTGCAGAACTGTTTTTGCCCTGTTACTTTTGAACCCTCAGTATCCTTATGTCAACCCACGGACAGTCTGGATTTACGTCAACTTGTTCCATCCTGTTATCATGATTCCCTGGATGTGTTTGCCAAACAGAAGGCCAACATACTTCCTCCTCACAGGCCTTATGATTGTCCCATTCAACTGCTACCAGGGGCAGATATACCTTTTGGGCGCATTTTTCCTCTATCCGAGCTTGAGCTGGGGGCTTTGAAGGAATATATTGATGACAACTTGAATAAGGGATTTATTCGACCCTCCACTTCACCTGCTGGGGCTGGAATATTCTTCATGGAGAAGAAAGACTATTCATTTAGGCCTTGTATGGACTATAGAGCATTAAACCAAATCACCATAAAGAATCACTATCCACTCCCCTTGGTTCCAGAGCTTTTTCAGAGACTACGTTCTGCCTCTATTTTTACAAAACTAGACCTCTGAGGGTCGTACAATCTTGTCAGAATCCGTGAAGGAGATGAGTGGAAAACAGCGTTTCAAACTCGTTTCGAACATTTTGAGTATTCTGTGATGCCATTCGGACTCTGCAATGCACCTGCTACTTTTTAGCATTTCATCAAGATTTTTGGCATTACGTGGGCTTGTTTTTGATTGTTTATTTGGATATCCTAATTTTTTCCTCTTCATCAGTCCTACATTACAGACATGTAAGCCAAGTTTTGTCCAGGCTGTGCCAACATGGACTACACAAAACCTGAGAAATGCGAGTTTAACCGGCAATCCATTCAGTACCTGGGACTCATTTCTACCAATGGCATAGCCATGGACCCTCAGAAGGTGTCTGCTATTCTGGGCTGGCCTCAACCTTCTGACAAAAGGGGTACAACGCTTTATCGGTTTTGCCTACTTCTACAGAAAATGTTTTAAGGGATTCTCAAACACTATTGCACCTATCTCCCTGCTAACCAAAAAACTAGAATGTTTTCACTGGTCTCCAGCAGCCTAAGCTGCCTTCGACAGTTTAAAATAACTTTTCACCACTGCCCCTATCCTGACACATCCTGATCCTGCCCTGCCCTTTGTGCTGGAGGTCGATGCATCTGAAAACGCCGTAGGAGCTGTGTTGTCCCAACGCCAGGGACCGAAATCACTTATGCACCCTGTAGCTTATTTTCCAGAAAGTTGAATTCGGCGGAAAGAAATTATGATGTTGGGGACTGTGAACTATTGGCCATTAAATTGGCTCTGAAAGAGTAGCGTTATCTCCTGGAAGGTGCAGCTCACCCGATCCTAATATTCACTGATCACAAGAACCTTGAGTATTTGAGATCTGCTCAACGGCTCAGACCACGATAGGCAAGGTGGGCATTGTTCTTGTCTGACCTCTGCTCTTGCTGTTTACCCCTTGACCTAGACTTGCTCTCGACTTCTCTCTTGCCTGTTCCCTAGTACTCCTCTGTCTGCAAGTTACTGACAAGGCCTGTCTCTGATTATGTCCTGTCTCCTGAACTTGTACCTCGTTGCCAGATTGTTGCTAAGCGGCTTGTCTCCACTCTGCTTTCAGGATCCTGCGTTTGCACCTACATCCTGCTAGAAGACCCCTGCAGTCTGCACACTGAGCTCTGACAGGACTCTACATCAGCCGGCACTTGTGCCCCTCCTTGTTCCCACTACCCAGGGGTGTTTGGACTGGAGCAGCAAGAGAGGCCTCCCTGGTCATCTCAGGCTCCCCTTAAGGTACGTGACACCCAGTCCCCCTACAATAGCAAAAATACATGAAACTGAACTGGTTGGTTAGTGCCATGTTTGTGCTGTTTAATTCAATTCTATCTATCTATCAATCTTTTTCAAGTTAGTAACTATTTATTAAAGGTCACCCAGCCACCCTACAAGAGCCAAAAGACACAAAACCCGGGTTGGCTGGTTAGTGTCATGTTTTGTGCTGGTTTATTCCATAAAAATTAACATTTGTGCTGCTTTTATTTTTAAGATAACAGCACGTATCTTAAAACCAAAGGTCACCAAAGTTCACCTTCGGTGACCTTTAATTGCTATTATCTTATACCGCGAGCTGCTGCTCGCGATATACTAAGACGCCGCAGCTGAAGCGGATCCCGACAATTATGTCTGGATCCGCCCAGCTGCGTGACTGACAGCTGGCTCTGCCTATCTAGAGGCAGAGCCAGCTGTACCCGCCCCCTCCCCCGTCCGTTCCGCCAGTCAGCGCTGGCGGATCGGAGCGGGGAGGGGGGAATCCAGCCCCTCCCCTGTCACGGCAGAGAGCCGTGACAGGATCGAGAGGTGAGCGAACGCCTGTATGTTTTCGCTCCCGATCTACATAACGCCGGTATGTGTTCGCTCCTGATCTACTGAGCCGACCTGTGACAGTCTCATTGTCACAGGTCGGCTAGAACTATGAGGTGAGTGAAAAGCACTCACCTCATAGTTCTCCTTTAAAGCAGCACAAATGTTAATTTTTTTGGCAGAAACCAGCACAAATGTGGCACTAACCAACCAGTCAGGTTTCATGTCTTTTGGCAGTTGTAGGGGGGCTGGGTGACCTTTAATAAATTATTACTAACTCGAAAACAAAATGAGATAGAATGGAGTTTTTAATGGTACAAACCAGCACAAACGTGGCACTAACCAACCTGCCCGGTTTCATGTTTCTTTTCTGTGTTAGGAGGGCTGGGTGATGTCAGCATCTTAAAAAGAAACAATTACCTATAGCGCTACCCCCGTAGGAGCCGCTGGTTGTACCGGGTCTTTCTTTCCCCCTGCACCAATGTACCGCCCAATAGTAAATCCACAGCACACCAACACACCTTTAAAAAGTTTTGTAATTGGTGTAATGACTGTGTAAAATAAAACAAAGCACTTAGTGGCTTACCAATAACATACAATACAATCAATGACAGGCTAAGGCACTCTGACACTCAGTAACCGCGATTATCTATTGCCTACACGGAAACCTGTGATGCCAGACGGTCTCAAAGGTTAATCTTGGGCTAGATCAGGGGTCAGCAACCCCCGGCACGCGTGCCCAGCCTGGCACGCGAGGCCTTGACAGCTGGCACTAGGGCATTGGTACTGCTCTGAGATCTGACATTCAGAGTATGCATTGGTGCTGGTCTGGGGTCAGCTGACAGTAACAGCCTACAGGCCAGAGATTGCTCAACTGAACCATGAAATAAAGACACAGGGATCACACTAAAAAAAAAGTCCAGTTTACTTTTCAGCACATGTAAATATGAACATGTTTTGTGTGTACACCAGTTATTCAATTTTTTCCCCCTTTATAGTTGTGCTGCTACTGGCGAGGTAAACACATTAAAATAATTAGTGAGTTTAACTTACTATTAGCAGTACAGCCATGAGTGAAAAAATGTAACTGTAACTAACACTAAAGCGTGCTATTGTTCACTGGCACTCGGTTCGTACCATGGTTTCAAAAATGGCACTTGGTGTGTAAAAGGTTGCTGACCCCTGGGCTAGATAAAAACCAACAGTAATATCTCCCCTTAGAGGTATCACACCCACTCTAAACTACTGGCCAGTAGTAATGTCCTAGGCTAGCCAACGTTGGGGCCCATACTGTGTAGTAGATGTAGAGAAGTACACAATGGCCCAAAGGCCTCTCACCACTCCCCGGGTTATCTTGGAAAGGAGGGTGACTGTCAGCAACAGCTGAACGTCCCTCTTTCTTCAGTCGACACTTGGGAAGAAGACAAGGTCATCTATGGTCTCTTGCAATACGTCACCACTCGTCTAGGGTCATCTAGGATCTCTTGCAACACATCACCGCTTGCCTAGGATCATCTAGGGCAATGGTGGCGAGCCTATGGCACGCGTGCCAGAGAGGGCACGCAGGGCCCTTTCTGCTGGCATGCGAGCCCACGTTCAGGCCCCAAAACATTAAGGCAGCCGAGCTGTCTAATGTCGAGCGAGCAGGAGGAGAAGGGGGGCGGAGCAGCAGGGGGTGGAGACAGAGGGAGATGGGGGCGGAGATGAAAGAGGACGAGAGGAGACGGGGGACTGAGCGGCATGAGACAGGGCCGGAGACAGAGGGAGATGGAGGCGGAGATGAAAGAGGGCGTGAGGAGACGGGGACGGAGTGGCATGAGACAGGGGGAGTGGCATGAGACAGGGGGCGGAGACAGGGGGAGATGGAAGAGGCCTGTGAAGACTGAGGAGGCAAAGGCAGAGACCGCGATGGAGGAGTCGTCGCCAAGGCAGCAGTGAAGGTTGGGCTTCCCGTGTAAGGTAGGAGCACTGTGCTGGCAGGGCCCAGCAAAGATTATGCACAGCCCACCAAAGAGTCACAGGTGGGCTGTGCAATACCTTTTGGTGGGCTTTGCAGGATCCATGGGGGGGACTGCAGGGTCTCAGGGGGTCTCAGCAGGATCGGTGGGGGGCTTTGCCAGATCTCAGGTGGGCTGTGCAGGATCTCTGGTGGGCTTTGCAGTCTGCAAACCCCCCCCACAGATCCTGCACAGCGCCCCTGAGATCCAGCAGATTGCAGGGTCTCAGGGGGTCTCTGCAGGATATGTGGGGAGCTTTGCAGGATCCGTAGGGTGCTCTGCCGTCTGCCAAGATTTCACCTGCCTGATTGTGACCGGCCCAACTACAGAGGCGATCCGGGACATTCTGGTCCCCCGTGAGAGCCGTACAAGGCCGTAAGGCAGTGATGTTGAACGTTTCTTAAACCCGAGCGCCCAAACTGCAATACTAAACTTATTTTCAGCGCTGGCACTTTGAGATAAATAAATTGATTTTGCGTCGCAGTTTGGGCACTCGGGTTCAAAAAGGTTCGCCATCACTGATCTAGGGTCTCTTGCAACGATCTCCGTTGGCTCCGTTATACTCCACTCACTCAGCTGGGCTGGCTGGATCACTCTTGTGGCTGGATCGGTCGTACGACCAGGCTGCGATATCCCCGCCGTTGCTGCATCACCAGGCCTCAGTTCAGGCGCTCGGTCACAGTCTCTTCGTCACAGCAGACGAACATCAGTCTCTCAAGCACTGCTGTACAAAGCCTGCATGGCCCTGTCTGGCAGAGGCGACCACACTGCTCTGTTGCAGGCAATCTTAACTCACACTGTGTTACAAAGATCTGCACGCTTCAGCTCCCGGTCCCAGACTGAGCGAGCTCAGTAGTTGCAGCCCATAGTCCCCCTCCTTCCTCTCGCACAGCATCCTGGGAGTTGCTGTTCTAAAGGTCCTTCAAGGGATGTTATTATGTTAAAAATAACTGCAGCACAAATGTTAATTTTTATGGCACAAACCAGCCCAAATGTGACACTAACCAACCAGCCCGTTTTCATGTCTTTTGCTGTTGTAGGGGGGCTGGGTGACGATTGGTGACCTTTAATAAATAGTTAATAACTCAAAAACAAAAAGGAGATAGAATGGAGATTTAAACAGCACTTACGTGGCACTAACCAATCAGCCAGGGTTCTTTTTTTTGCCGTTTTAAGGTTGGGCAGGGTAATGTTAACATCTTTAAAAAAACAATTGCTATTATCTTGAACATACAAGCAGCACAGATGTTAATTGTTATGGCACAAACGTGGCTTGGTGATGAGGGAGCATGGAGCCGGCTTCCGGGCCAATCAGGAAGCCAGGCAGCATGTAATGACCCTCCGCCTAGCTTACTGATTGGTTAGGTAGCTGGCCAATAAGGAAGCCAGACGGCGAGTCATTACCCACCCCCTGGCTTCCTGATTGGACAGAAAGCCTGCTTCATGCTCCCTCATCACCTGGTAACAAGGGTGGATGGAGCCGGCTTCCCAGCCAAACAGGAAGCCAGGCGCCGTGTAATGACTCGCTGCCTGACTTCCTGATTGTTCAAGAAGCTGGCCAATCAGGAAGCCAGGCTGCAAGTCATTACCCGCCCACCTGGCCTCCTGATTGGCCAGAAAGCTGGCTCCATGCTTCCTCGTCATCTGGTGATGAGGGAGCATGGAGACGGCTCCCGTGCTAATCGGGAAGGCGATTCTTTACACGCCACCCAGCTTCCCGGCTAATCAAGAAGCCAGGTAGCCAGTCATTACACGCCACCTGGCTTCCTTAATTGGACTTCCAGTATCGGTATTGGCGAGTACCGAAAATAAAATATCCCTACTTTCCACCTCATAGTCACTCACAAAACAAGTGATTAACTCAGATCAAATCAGAGACTTCCCAGACATTAGTGTTCAATTCCTTTCAAATACATTTTAAATACATTCAAAGCTTTATTATCAAATTCATTTTAGATACATACTCACATCCCACCGGCAATTCAATCCGTGTGGGATTCTAGAGTGCAAATTAAAGTCTCTCTGTCGCTCTTTTAAAGCTTTTTAGGCAAATGTCCTCCTCTCACATGTGCAAAAACCCTTGCTATGCCATGGAAGGTAAAAGAGGTCGTATCCCGCCCCCCCCAATGTATATTACAAAAGTGCTTTGAGTGCATTTGGATTCATTCTGTCACAGTAGTGTTCATTTATTCTAATTATAAGTGGGTGGATAGTGCAGCCTACATACTGCAAAGAGCAGGTGGTACAAGTGATCACATATATCACAATGCAGTTACAGTAATTTATCGTTATATGAAGTATTCCTGGCCTGTTAGTAGTGCCTTTATACTCTTAGTTTTCTCATGTTCTCTGCAATACCTCCTCCTTGTAACCACAACTAAATGACCCAGTAGTAGACAGTGGTGGAGCGGTTAGATCACAGGATGAGCCAGTATCTCATTCCTTTGACTTCAATGTAATTACTCCTTTCATTGTGGCAGTTAGAGAAGCCATTGAGTGGAAATGGGAGGCAGAACCACCTAAAAAGCTTATAGAAGAGGAGTGGGAGAAACCTGATAAAAAAAATTGAATCTACAAAATTGTTTGCTAAGCTCTATCTGCTGCAGACTCAGCAATGTGGGATCTTACTCTGGCAACTTTACAACATTTAGCCCAACATGTGTCTTGGCCTCTAGATAACTCAGTCACCTTCAAGGATCCTATAGATCAAAAGGTTAATGCAGACCTTGAAAATTATTTAACAGAGGGCCTAGGTTTTCGTCAGCTCTAGAACCCTAAAAGCCTTGGTATCTAACACAGCGTTAAGATCTGACACAGATATTCCTCATATACTAGCTGGAGGAACTGAAAACAAATTGGTTGCAGACTTTATGGCAAAGTCATCTGTGGATCTGGTGTGTTTGTCAGCACACTTGATGTCTCACTCCATTACTGCAAAGCGTGCATTGTGTTTAATGCACTGGGTAGTTAACTCAGCCTTTAAGCAGGCCTTATGTTCTATCCCTTACAAAGTCAAAATGTTATTTGGCAAGACCCGGATGATGCAGCCAAAAGAGTTACAGGTGTTAAATCTGGTCTTTTGCTGAAGGGGAGCAGATAAAAACAGCAGCCATTACATTCGACCCAGTTATCCCAGAAGAGATTTTGGGACTCCCAAGTGATATAGATCTGAAAGACAATTCAATAGGCCTCAATGGAATGGCACCCAAAGCTCCTTTCTGTGGGGGATCGAATCCAAAGCAGGTCAGAAGAGAAAGTCCACAGACAAACCTTTCTGAATGTGAATCCACCTGGTTCCTTCCAGTTGGGGCAAGGCTAGCCCAGTTCATAAGAGTCTGGGTGGAGGAAATTGCAGATCTTTGGGTAATGAACACATCCTACTACCTAGTTCATAGAAACCACAATTCCATCGGATCTTGAGAAAATATAAATATACATATGTGCTACTATAGGAGATCTGTTTTTCTGAATGCAAACGGTTAATTGCCTCTGTGTGTGATACGGGGCAGAGACTTATGGGGATTGCAATGCAGAGCAGACATGGATACATTGCTGGAAGGACCTTTAGAACTGCAACTCCCCGGGTGCTGTGCGAGAGGAAGGAGGGGGACTATGGGCTGCAGCTACTGAGCGCGCTCAGCCTGGGACAATGATCAGAAGAGTGCAGATTTGTGTCACAGTGTGAGTTAAGACTGCCTGTAACAGAGCAATGTGGTCGCCTCTGACAGACAGGGATACACAGGCTTTGTACAGCAGTGCTTGAGAGGCTGATGTTCGTCTGCTGAGATGAAGAGACTGTGACCGAGCGCCTGAACTGAGGCCTGATGGCGCGGCAGCAGCGGGGATACCACGGCCTGGTCGCACGGCTGATCCAGCTACAGGAGTGATCCAGCCAGCCCAGCTGAGTGAGTGGAGCAGAACGGAGCTGACGGAGATCGTTGCCTGGTACCCTAGACGAGCGGAGATGTGTTGCAAGAAACCCTAGATGACTTCACCTTCTTCCCAAGTGTCGGTCTGAAGAAAGAGGGATGTTCATCTGTTGCTGACAGTCATCATCCTTTCCAAGATAACCCTGGGAGTGGTGAGGGGCCTTTGGGCCATTGTTACAATGTATTTTTCTACATCTGCATGGGCCCCAACGTTGGCTAACCTAGGACATTACTACTGGCCAGTAGTTTAGAGTGGGTGTGACACTTCTATGGGGAGATATTACTGTTGACTATATCTAGCCCAAGGTTAACCTCTGAGACAGTCTGACACTGCAGGATTCCGTGCATGCAATAAATAGACGGGGTTGCTGAGTGTCAGAGTGCCTTAGCCTGACATTGATTGTGTTTAATGTGATTGGTGGGCCATTAAGTGCCTCATTTTATACTGCACAGTTATTAAATCTGTTATAAAACCCTTTAAAGGTGTGTTGGTGTGCTGTGGATCCACATTTGGGTGGTACATTCGTGCAGGGGGAAAGAAATACCCGGTATAACCAGCGGCTCCTACGGGGGTAGCACTACATTTGGGGGCTTGTCCGGGATTGTTTTCTGACCACCCTCACCAGAGAATGACCGCGCCAACAAGCCAAATTAGTAACATGGATCCAGACGCAGCCACCAAGTGGTGTCTGGAACAAAATGGCCAATTCGGGCTGAGCATAGTCGTAGACATCCCTAATGACAGCTGGACCGAGGAACAGATCCTTGCAGTAACCTTGCTAGCACCTGAACAGAAGGTGTTTGTGTTAGATGTGATACCAAGAAAACTCTCACACCTATGCCCTGTTAGAATGGAAGAAGGAAATTCCTGATTGTTTCCAGGGAGACAACATTCTCCTTGCTCTTGAGACCAGCGTACAGTTACTTCTTCTCAAAGTCCCAGCAGGCAACGCAGAAGGATCCAGTGAGACCATGTCTGATGTAATGGAAGTGAATGGCTCTGTGAAGACTCCCACACCACCTCCTCACTATGGATATCGTAAGTTACGGTTTTATTCAGGGAAGGTACCTGTACCATCCGGAGAAGAAGACTTTGAGACCTGGGTAGAACAAGCTTCTCAAGCACTCGAGGAGTGGGATGCTCCTGAAGTACAAAAGAAACAGAGGATAGTTGAAAGTCTGAGGGGACCTGCCGCAGAGATCATCCGCAATCTCAGGCTAGGTAAGCAAGACTGTACTGCTGCTGACTACATGGATGCCCTAAGTGCTGCCTTTGAAAAAGTGGAGAAACTCTCTGAACTAATGTACAAGTTTGAACACACCTATCAGCTTAGAGGGGAGAAGTTATCAGATTATGTGACTCGGGTAGATAAGATACTACGTCAAGTCGTCCAGAAGAAAGGAGTAGAGTTACAGGCAGTTGACAAGACTTGAATGGACCAAATCTTGCAGGGTGCCCGACCCAATCACACCATCATTCTAAAAATCCTCCTGAAAGGTTCAGATCATACCCCTAGCTATCCGAGACTATTGAGAGAAATCCGGGAGGAGGAAGCCCTCATAGCAGAAAAGAACACAAAGTCCCACACATTTATACAAAAATAAATAAATAATAACTTAACATTAACAATATCCTACCTCAACGATCTTCTAATCCCCCAGAGATTTAAAAAAAAAAAAAAAAAAGTGTATTTTTTAACCCCCCATCTTCCCATATCTAGTGTCAAATTCGTCAAGGGTTAAATCCCTTAAATTTTATTGTGCCATCTTTCTTCTTGTGGGGTATCCTCTTTTATTATTTGTAAAACTATATTTTATATACACATACATATATATGTGCGTCCCCCTCTACCTTCCTAAAACTAACCATAAGTACATTAATCCACTAAATAGCTATATCATTGTGTAAGTCTCATTAACAGTGCCAGACCTGCCTTATAGCAGGTGTAATTAGTATGCCTTCTTATCCTATACCTGGTGTCAAATTCAGAGGAGCAAGAGGGAAAGAAGGAAAAAAAAAAAAGCCAAATTCTTATTGTGCCACTTAACCCATTCTAAGGTATCATATATTATTATTAAACTGTGATTTACTTTAGATTGTGATCCATGTGAAATCACTATGAAGAAAAGGAAAGAGAAGAAAAAAAAAGTAAAATTGGAAAAAATAAACCTCTAGGGGGGAAGGGGGAGAGGAAGGGTGGAAAGGTAGAAGGAATTTGGAAAAATTAGAGTGGGGAGGAACAGGGGAGAAAAAAAAAGGGGGAGGGAAAAGGCAGATTATTCCTGGTCATCCAGGAGTTTGTTTCTATTTCTGAATGACAGTGATAATCAAATATATCTTCAGTTATGCGTTACTCAGCGCCACTCTGCACTTCTGTTTTCTTACTCTGGAGTCAAAACCTTAGCTTCTTTATATTTTCCACAGATTCAGTTCAACATAATTTCCACATATCTCTGAGAGTTTTTAAATTGATTCCAATTAGCCCATATTCCCGTGTAGGAGGAGCCTACGTTTTTTAACACAGCTGTAAGTTCCTCCATTTCGCTATACTGACCAATAATTTTAAACCAAGTGCGAATATCTGGTTCTGATACGCATCTCCATGATCTGGATATATTCGCCTTTGCCGCATTCAATAAAAATGGAATTACAGTTCTCCTATATTTCCCCACTGGGGAGTAAGTACACTGGAACAAACATGTCCATGGTTCAAAAGGAACCTTTTGGTCTGTTATATCACATATATAATTAGTTACTTTTTGCCAATAACCCTGAATAACTGGGCAGGACCACCATATGTGTTCCATTGTACCCTCTTGATCGCAATTCCTCCAACATTCCTTGGAATATTTTTTATCAAACTTCCCCATTCTGGAAGGTGTTACATACCATCTCGCTAGTAGCTTATAGTTGCTTTCCTCTTCAAGCTCATCGAGGAAACATGACATAAATTGCATTATCTTTTTCTTTTGCTCCTCTGTTAATATGCTGCCAAGTTCCCCCTCCCATTGGGCCAAAAAGTGTGGGTATCCCCCCATAGAAAGGTCCATCAATGCCTTATAGAACCGGGATATCATATGTTTCGGTGATATAATATTAAATAATACCCGTTTAATTTGATTTAACTCTGATATTGTTCTTATTGGTGAGGGAAGGGATTTAACAAAATGCGCCAACTGTCTATAGCACCAAAAATCCCAGCTATATGTTCCCCATCTTTCCCGTATTTCTTCCAGGGGCAAAATCCTACCATTCTTTGTAAGTTGATGTAACTGAATGTCCTGTTCTTTTATCCAAGTAAGAAATCTCGCATCCTCCTTACCAAGGGTGAAATACTTATTATCCAACAAATATAGTAAGGGTGAATTATAGGACCACCTATTTTGCTGGTAAATTGAGTCCCATATTTTAAAAGTTGTTAGCGTAAGAGGTGAGGTATCCCCGGGAACACCCTACAATTCTTCGGGATCCACAGTGCTGTTCTTAATCTAGTCTGGCATAAATGCTCCTCTAGTATTGCCCATTTTTTATCCGATGTAGGGGCGACCCATTCCACTATACGTGACAGGGAGGCGGCCATATAATATTTATTAAAGTCTGGTAAACCTAGTCCTCCTTTCAGTTTAGGGCGTTTCAGTGTCTTATGTGAAATTCTAATATGGCTAGTGCCCGAAACAAATTTATTAACCCTATATTGAAGTATAGATAGATATTTCCTGGGGACCGTAACCGGTAGCGTCTGAAATAAAAATAGGAATTTGGGGAGGATATTCATTTTTACCAAATTTATCCTACCCAGCCATGAAATAGTCAGATGCTTCCAGCTACCCAGCTCGTCATTCAAACCATTCAGCATAGTAACATAGTTAACCTGGTATAATTCAGAAAGCTGCAGGGTTAAGTAAATGCCCAGATCCTCTGTTTCTGCCAGCTAAAGTGGAAGAGAGGTTGTAATTGAGCCTCCATTTCCCTGGGCGTGTTAATGTTCAGTATCTCTGATTTATTAATATTTATTTTAAAGTTCGAGATCTGGCCAAATTTCTCCAATTCCTTCATCAAGTTTGGGATTGCTATATGCGGTTGCTGGATATAAAAGAGTATATCATCTGCGTACGCTGCCAGTTTGTGTTCACAACCTCCCACCCTTACTCCATGTATGCTGGGGTTTTCCCTAATTGAAATTAGTAATGGTTCCAAAAAGAAAGCAAAGAGAATTGGGGAAAGGGGGCATCCTTGGCGGGTCCCATTATATACTTGGAAAGATTGTGATAAGGAACCGTTAATTTTTATCTGGGCCCTCGGTTGGTAATACATTGCCTGTATTCTAGTTATCATTTTCTGGCCAAATCCAAAATATACCAAAGGTGCTGAACAAATAATTCCAGTCCACTCTGTCAAATGCCTTTTCGGCATCTGTTGAGAGCAGCAGCGAATTGTGTAGCCCTCTTCGTGCATAATGGATGATAGAAATTGTACGCATAACACCGTCTCGTGTTTCTCTACCCAGGATAAAGCCGGTTTGATCCGAATTGATCAATTGCAGGATGTACTGCTGTATCCTAGAGGCTAGTACTTTTGCGTACAATTTGATATCATTATTCAGCAGGGATATAGGTCTATAACTGGCCGGGTTGGTAGGGTCCTTTCCTATTTTGGGGATCACTGTGATATGCGCCAAAATAGTTTCTTGTGCAAGGTTCCCCCCTTGTGTAAGTGAATTAATATAATCTAATAAATAAGGCAGAAGTGTTTCTTGGTATGTTCTGTAATACACTACCGGTAGCCCATCAGGGCCTGGGCTCTTACCTAACGGCATGGAGCACAGGGCCTTTTTTAATTCTTCCAAGGTTATATCCCCCTCCAATGCATCCCTTGCCTGTTCTTCTATAGGGATTTAACAAAATGCGCCAACTGTCTATAGCACCAAAAATCCCAGCTATATGTTCCCCATCTTTCCCGTATTTCTTCCAGGGGCAAAATCCTACCATTCTTTGTAAGTTGATGTAACTGAATGTCCTGTTCTTTTATCCAAGTAAGAAATCTCGCATCCTCCTTACCAAGGGTGAAATACTTATTATCCAACAAATATAGTAAGGGTGAATTATAGGACCACCTATTTTGCTGGTAAATTGAGTCCCATATTTTAAAAGTTGTTAGCGTAAGAGGTGAGGTATCCCCGGGAACACCCTACAATTCTTCGGGATCCACAGTGCTGTTCTTAATCTAGTCTGGCATAAATGCTCCTCTAGTATTGCCCATTTTTTATCCGATGTAGGGGCGACCCATTCCACTATACGTGACAGGGAGGCGGCCATATAATATTTATTAAAGTCTGGTAAACCTAGTCCTCCTTTCAGTTTAGGGCGTTTCAGTGTCTTATGTGAAATTCTAATATGGCTAGTGCCCGAAACAAATTTATTAACCCTATATTGAAGTATAGATAGATATTTCCTGGGGACCGTAACCGGTAGCGTCTGAAATAAAAATAGGAATTTGGGGAGGATATTCATTTTTACCAAATTTATCCTACCCAGCCATGAAATAGTCAGATGCTTCCAGCTACCCAGCTCGTCATTCAAACCATTCAGCATAGTAACATAGTTAACCTGGTATAATTCAGAAAGCTGCAGGGTTAAGTAAATGCCCAGATCCTCTGTTTCTGCCAGCTAAAGTGGAAGAGAGGTTGTAATTGAGCCTCCATTTCCCTGGGCGTGTTAATGTTCAGTATCTCTGATTTATTAATATTTATTTTAAAGTTCGAGATCTGGCCAAATTTCTCCAATTCCTTCATCAAGTTTGGGATTGCTATATGCGGTTGCTGGATATAAAAGAGTATATCATCTGCGTACGCTGCCAGTTTGTGTTCACAACCTCCCACCCTTACTCCATGTATGCTGGGGTTTTCCCTAATTGAAATTAGTAATGGTTCCAAAAAGAAAGCAAAGAGAATTGGGGAAAGGGGGCATCCTTGGCGGGTCCCATTATATACTTGGAAAGATTGTGATAAGGAACCGTTAATTTTTATCTGGGCCCTCGGTTGGTAATACATTGCCTGTATTCTAGTTATCATTTTCTGGCCAAATCCAAAATATACCAAGGTGCTGAACAAATAATTCCAGTCCACTCTGTCAAATGCCTTTTCGGCATCTGTTGAGAGCAGCAGCGAATTGTGTAGCCCTCTTCGTGCATAATGGATGATAGAAATTGTACGCATAACACCGTCTCGTGTTTCTCTACCCAGGATAAAGCCGGTTTGATCCGAATTGATCAATTGCAGGATGTACTGCTGTATCCTAGAGGCTAGTACTTTTGCGTACAATTTGATATCATTATTCAGCAGGGATATAGGTCTATAACTGGCCGGGTTGGTAGGGTCCTTTCCTATTTTGGGGATCACTGTGATATGCGCCAAAATAGTTTCTTGTGCAAGGTTCCCCCCTTGTGTAAGTGAATTAATATAATCTAATAAATAAGGCAGAAGTGTTTCTTGGTATGTTCTGTAATACACTACCGGTAGCCCATCAGGGCCTGGGCTCTTACCTAACGGCATGGAGCACAGGGCCTTTTTTAATTCTTCCAAGGTAATATGCCCCTCCAATGCATCCCTTGCCTGTTCTTCTATTTTGGGGAAAGCCTTTTTAGATAAATAATGTTGTATCCTCTTATTATCGATGTCCAGTTGTTCTTTTGTTTTCTCCCCAGACACTTTATACAAAGACTGGAAAAATAATCTAAAAGTGGCCGCACTCTCCGGAGTAGAATGAACCATCCGGTCTTGTGTCGACTTAACTTTAGGGATAAACCCTGATGTTTTTTATGACGTATGGCTCTTGCTAATAGTTTACCCGACTTATTCCCCCATTCATAAAATCGCCTTGAAACTAAGGAGAATCTATATTTGGTCTGTTGGAACATTAGATTCTTTAAGTCCTCTCTCAAAGCAAGTAGATCTGCCAGTTGGGATATTTGAAGAGAGCGCTTATGCAGGGCTTCTATTTTATTTATTTGACTTAAGAGATCCTTTACCCTGCACATGCGTTCTCTTTTTTTCCTAGCCCCTGGGAGATCAATCTACCCCTAACAACCACTTTATGTGCCTCCCATAATACTGCCGGTGAGGATACAAATGAAATATTCTCCCCAAAAAAGTGTTCTAAGTCCCGCTCAGTCTCCTTTTGTATTCCCTGGTCTCTAAGTAAGGAGTCATTAAGCTTCCAGCTAAATGGTCGTGGTGGGGGTGATGCGGATAAAATTGTTACTATTACTGGAGCGTGGTCTGAAAGTGTCATTGGCAAAATTTCTGCGCTGGTGATATTGGGAATCTCACAATGTTCCACCCATATATAGTCAATTCTAGAATATGTGTTATGTACCTTTGAAAAAAAAGAATAATCCCTTTCTGTTGTGTGGAGTAATCTCCAGCTGTCTACCAATTGGGCTCTATGCAGTCTTCTCTTAATTCCACTAAGCTGTTTAAAGGTAACAGCTGCGTGACCTGTAGAAGAGTCCTGCAGAGGGTCCAACACCACGTTAAAATCCCCCGCCAGTACCAGCGAATCTTCCTTAAAATCCAAGAGATGTTAGAGCCCGTTCACATTGAGCGGTTCGCAAATCGCGCGTTTGTCGTGCGATTTGCATTTTGCGCGATATTGCGCGATTTGTCGCGTGATATCGCGCAAATGCTTGCATTGAGAATCGCGGCAAAATCCTCTCCAAAAACTGTCCTGCTGTAGCGACACGCGACCCGCGACAGCAGGACCCTTTGCCCCATTGAGATGCATTGAAGAGCGATATCGCGCGGTAAATAGCCGCGATATCGCGGGAATTACCGCGCGATAAATCGCTCAATATGAACGAGGCCTGAGTGTCCGCTCAATTAAGGTATTCTGGCGTCTGTTGGAGGCATACACTGAGGCAAACGTGAAACCTTTATTATTAATAGTCCCTTTGACAAAGAGGTATCTCCCTTCTCTATCAGCTATAAATTCTTTGAGCTCAAAGTGGACTCCTCTACTCAATCCAATAGCCACTCCTCTAGAGAGTTTATTATCGGAATAACTGTGAAACCAATGTGGGAAACTATAGGTATCAAGTCCTATCTTAGATTCATGCGGTCCCCGGTCTCCCCCACCCCCCCTCCCTCCCACCCCCTGCATACATACACAACCTACACAAAAACATACATATAGCGCCTTTTGCGCGGTTTGGTGCATTAACCACCAGCACCCTATCCCATTGGGCAGTGGCAGGTCACCGGCGGACTCTGACATGAGTAGCTCCTATGCTCTTCTAATCTGGGCCCGTCCTATATGGGAAAGTAACCCAAGCATATACATATGCACATGTACCTGGTAACCATACCTAAGTAAACATATATGACAAATATCCAACATTGTATCCAGGATCAGCATCGTTATAACATTATAACCCTTAATAATTTAAGTAATAGGAGCGGGGGAAAAAAGAAGAGAAAGTGGGTATAGAGCGGGGGAGAGGCAAAGAGGGGAGAGTCAAAAGGGATCCGGCTCTCCGGGAGAAACTAATTGAATTTTTTAGCACCCTATTTTCCCCCGTTAATTCGGTTCCATGCATAGTCCTTCAAGGGTAGGAGGGTCACCACCTCCTCCCTCCAATCTGGGATATCCGGTTTCTTTATCTCTAGAATAGAGCAGAATTTGTCCAAGTCTTCAGGGAACCTTAGGACTACTGACTTCTCATTTTTACGGGCTATCAGGCACGAAGGAAACCCCCAGTTATAGGGGATCGAATTGGCTCGTAATATCTCCAGCAGGGGTTGTAGAACTCATGTCCTTTTCACAGTATCCCGTGCCAGATCCTGAAAAATTTTAACAGACTCCCCTTCATATATAATTGGTTCAGCATTCCACAGTTTTTTAGTCAGTTCCTCCTTCTCTCTATAATAATGAAAGCGACATACAATGTCCCGTGGGATGTCTGAGCTGTTAATTCTCTGGTATGATAAACGATGGACTCGATCAAGCAATAGGGGTGATGTAGGTTCTCTCCCAAGTATCTTATTAAACATACTGCAATATTGTTGCTAGTTCGCTTTCCCCTTTTGATTCTGGGATCCCTCGGACTCGCACATTATTCCTCCGCCCCCGGTTTTCTTGATCTTCTATTCGATACGCCATGGTGCGCATGTTAACTTGTAGGGCATTGTTACTTTCCTGCATTTTTTTAATAGCTAATGCATGTTGATCAATACGAGTCTCAATGTCCTCAACTCTTGTTAGTACATGTGAAATATCCTCCCTAACTATGGAGAGCTCATTTTCTATTGAATTTTCCAAGCGGGAAAACATAGCTTCTAGTGTCTTTTTAGTAGGAATATCCTTCAGTAACCCCACAGAGGCATAGTTTCCTCTAATATCCCCCTCTCCAGAAATCTCTGAGCAAGAGGATACCTCCAAAGAAACAGTCTTATCAGAATCACCTGAGGTACTTGAGAGGGGCGTCTCTTTCTCTGCGTCCAGGAGCTCTTCCTCCATGTGAGCCCCCAGGCGGGTCCCCGCTGGCAGTGAGGAATCGTTTCATCGTGCCTGATCCTTTCGTCAATCTTGTACTTCCTTGGGCTTTCTTCTTCCTCATAGCCTTATTGCTTCTTTACTGCTTCCCGTACGTTTATGCACTGGGGGGGGGGGGGGGGTTTTTTTCTTTTTTTTCTGCCTCCCTTCCGTTCAGCCCGGGGGGGGGGGGAGGGGGCTGAATCCCACCTCTGCTGCTGCGTTAAATCTCCCGGCCTACAGCATTACGGCTTTATCTCTGCTTTGCTCCTTGCTGGCGATGTTGCTGCTGCCTTTGATCTCACAGCTTACAATGTTACTGCTTTGACACTACTTTGTCTCTCCAGGCGAAGTGCCCCAACGTCCCATACGTGCATAGCAGGGCATGCGTCCGTATCACAAAACGCCCATGTCACAGTACGCGGAACTCAGGTCTCTCAGCTAGCGGCAGTGCGTGGGCCCTTCTGTATCCCACTCGTGCCGCTCGTACCCTGATCTATCAAGATTTCTATGAAAATCACCTGTAGCACCTTCCCCTCACGAAACTAGAAGGCCTTGAGATTTGGGGTGTGGGAGCTACGAAACTTATGTATGCCGGGTATCTTCAAGTCGGAATTTAGTTCCACTGTGGCTGGACAATCTGGAACGTTCGACACCTTGGCTATTGTGGGACCCTGACCGCCAGGCTCCAAACAGTATTCCATCATCGTGGGAACCAATACTGGATTGGTGAGACGACTTCTTACCCCTATTGTGGCTTAAGCGGGTCCTGAGGTTGAGAAGGTGCATCCTGCACTGCGACCTGTGTACCTACAGAGGATCTAAGAACAGAGAGGTCCAGTAGAGGTTGGCCGTCTGTGGAAATTGGAAGGTGCGGGGAAAGGTTTTGCAGCCTGGAGAGGAGGCCTGTCTGAAAGCGACAGTCAGATTCAATTGGGCCCAGCCAGGACCTTATGTGATGCTAGAAGCCTACCCTAAAGACATAATGAATTCTGGAGTAGAAGTGGTTCCAGAACTGATCTCCACTAAAGCTTTGCACAGAGCTAAAGAGAGAGTGTTAGTGAATGTGTGTTATATCTCGGATTCCCATTGGGCAGGTGGTTTCAGTCACGCCCCTCTCACCCACTGATTCAGTGGGGGGAGTGAAGAATGAAATTCCGGCCGAACAGTTCTTCCCCAAAGATGCTCCTGTCTCATCCGAATGGAAGAAACAGTTACAGTCTCAGCTTCTTAGATGGCGAGAGCTGTTCTCCAAAGATGAGTTAGATGTGGGGTGCGCCAGAAGTACCCAACATCGTATCCATCTACAAGAGGATAAACCATTCAGAGAGCGATCACAACGGATCCCATTGGGAGACCTGGATGTCTTGAGAGAGCAACTGGCTGAGTTGCAGAGGACTGGAATAATACAAGAGTCCAGGAGCTCTTATGCCTCTCTCATTGTGGTGGTTCGCAAGAAGAATGGTTCTCTTCGCCTGTATATCGACTATCGCACACTCAACAGAAGCACCACCCCAGACCAATAGACCACTCCTCGGATAGAGGATGGCTTGCAGTTTTTATCTGGAGCTAAATGGTTCGTGTGCTGGATTTAAGAAGTGGTTATCACCAGATTCCCATGCACCCGGGAGATAAAGAGAAAACTGCTTTTATCTGTCCATTGGGATTCTTTCAGTTAAATAGAATGCCTCAAGGTTTAACAGGAGCTCCTGCAACCTTTCAGCGGCTGATGGAGAAGACTGTGGGTGATATGAATCTAATAGAGGTGCTTGTGTACCAAGATGACTTGATAGTTCTTGGAAAGACCTTAGAAGAGCATGAGCAACGCCTGGAAAAGGTCCTTAACCGACTTCACGAAGAAGGACTAAAACTCTCCCTTGAGAAATGTCAGTTTTGTTTACCCTCAGTCACCTACCTGGGACATGTGTTACCGTAAATGGGGTAGCCATTGATCCTAAAAAATTGGAAGCGGTAGCAACATGGCTAAGGCCTCGAACTGTTACCGAACTTCGATCCTTTCTGGGATTCTGTTCTTACTACCGAAGATTCGTAGAGGGATTTGTCAACATGGCTCAACCCCTGAATGAGTTGCTGAAGACAGATGGAAGAAAGGGTGAATCCAAGTGTCCTGGGCCAAAAGCCAAGGCTCAAGGACTCAGGAAGTCTAAAGAGTCTATTGTGGCAGAGTGGACTGCACAGTGTGAGACCGCCTTCTTGAAGTTGAAGAAAAGCCTAACCGAGGCCCCTGTGCTGGCTTATGCTGACGTTTCCAAACCGTATGAATTACATGTTGACGCCAGTAGAGAGGGTTTGGGAGGAGTGCTGTACCAAGAACACAGTGGATTGTTACATCCCATGGCCTATGTGAGTCGAAGTCTCACTCCCTCTTAGAAAACTTATCCTACCTATAAACTGGAATTTCTTGCCTTGAAGTGGGCAGTGGTGGAAAAACTGAAAGACTACCTGTATGGGGTGGAATTTGTAGTCAAGACCAACAATAATCCACTGACATACCTCCGGAGTACATACAAGTTGGTTGCCACTGGGCTTAGGTGGTTAGCTGCTCTGTCTGGGTTTCAGTTTAGTCTGAAGTATCGACCAGGAGCCGGGAATCGGGATGCCGATGCCCTAGCCCAAGGCCTTATGACTCTGATCCAAGAGGAGAATGGACTCATCTCACCACAGGAGGGGTTCAGGCGTTGTGTCAAAGAGTTGAACATAGAGAACGAGGAGCCATTGGGGCAGAAGCGATTGGCAGGATGGCTGCTGGTATCCCTAAGGTGTACTGCAACCCTGCTCAATTAAGAAGCACAGAGCTCCCCACTTTCAGTCAGAAAGAGTTGAGAAGAACAAGCTAAAGATTCTCTGATTACACTGGCTCTGAGGGCATTGCAGAGTAATAGGGAGTTACTATGGACTAATTCTCCTAAGGAGCCTAAGTTGCTTCTAAAGTGTTAGTGGAAAAGTTCTTCGTCCACTATGGGTTGCCTCAGAGAATCCACTCTGATCAGGATTAAGACTTTGAGCGTAGACTCATCAAGCAGCTACTAAGTCTGTTACAGATTCAGAAGTCAAGGACTACTCCATATCACCCTCAAGGGGATGCACAACCAGAACGATTCAACTGTACCCTACTTAATATGCTGGGGACCCTGTCCACTGAAGAGAAGCAACATTGGAGTCGGCATATCTCTATTATCGTTCATGCTTACAATTGTACAGAAAATGATGCCACTGGGTATTCACCCTATCGGCTCATGTTTGGGAGAGAAGCTTGATTGTAGACATAGCATTCGGTTTGTCCGCAGATCAAACTTCGGTTGCAACACACAGTGGCTATGTAGAGCGGCTGAGGAGAAACTTGGTGTCTGCCTATGAGAGGGCCCGTTATTTCACAGAAGGAAGAGAACAGCGAAATAAGAGTCATAACTCGAGGGTACGTGTTCAAAACCTTCAGTCAGGAGACAGAGTACTACTGAGGAATCTGGGACCTGCTGCCAGACATAAACTAGCTGACAGGTGGGGCTCACAAGTCTATGTTGTTTGCAAACAGTTACCTATCTGGTCTTCCTGTATATCAGATTCAACCCGAAGGAAGGGAAGGACTGTTAAAGAACTGACATAGGAATCACTTGCTATCTTTAAATGAAGCTGTTCGCATGCCGGTCAGTGAAGAACTTCCTGTGCCAACTTCATGTACGTCCCAGAGAGTCCCAGTTACCAGGTCTCAGAGATTGATGCCGCAGAGGGATAGTGAAGGTGACGGTGATGAAGAGGACATGTGTCTGACTTGGATGTGGCCGACGGATTCTGTAAATGCCACCCAAAGTGTCACTGATACCGAACCAAGTTCTAGTGCTTTGAAGCCAGAAGCTCCTGGATTCATACCTCAGGACTGTCCAGATGTTCCTGAGGAGAGTTGTAGAATGTTCTCGGAGATAAACAGATCCTTTGCCCGATCTCCCTGAGTCAGAGGAGACTGTTGCCCAACCAGAAGAGGAAAGAGTAGAGTCTCATCAGTCTTCACCTCCTCCAGCCGATGATGACCCTGATGAAGGTCCCTCCTGGCTTTTGGAATCAAGGTCAAAACGGCTGGTGCGACCACCGCAGAGACTTACTTACGATGCACCTGGTCATAGCACTGAAGAAGCTATAACTACAGTAAAGATCACCTGAAGTGAATACTTTATCTGCAAACAAAGGAGATAAATTATATCCAGCACAAGCCATCAACACACCTTGGTGGAGATGCTCTCTATCTTCCGCTTTCATTGAACAATGTCGTAAATAAGGTGTAATGGTACCTGGTGATATTGTTAATTGAACGTTTTAAAGACAGGGTATGTCCGCCAAAGCGAATCTTTACTATAACTAATTTGCTGTTAAAATTGCTCTTTGGGGGACCCAAAGGTCCCAGTGGGGGGAGTATGTAGCCCCTATATATACATATGTGCTACTATAGAGATCTGTTTTTCTGAATGCAAACGGTTAATTACCTCTGTGTGATATGGGGCAGAGACTTATGGGGATTGATGTGCAGAGATATTACTGTCGACTATATCTAGCCCAAGGTTAACCTCTGAGACAGTCTGACACTGCAGGCTTCCATGCAAGCAATAGATAGCCGCGGTTGCTGAGTGTCAGAGAGCCTTAGCCTGACATTGCTTGTGTTTAATGTGATTGGTGGGCCATTAAGTGCCTCATTTTTTACTGCACAGTTATTAAACCTGTTATAAAACCCTTTAAATGTGTGTTAGTGTGCTGTGGCAGAAGCAAAGAATGTGTTAAACACACCAGGTTTCTCCCTGTCACTGGTAGTTAACTTCCCCTTTTCACATGCAGGAGGGGGGTGCGGGAGCTGTACAGGGAGATGAACGGGTGTCAGATTGGAGCGACTGCTTGAACGTCAGAAGGAGGAGAGACAGAAAGTGAGAGCGACTCCAGTAACAATCAACGAGCGGCTGAACTGACAGAAACAGGAGCGAGTGGGGGAGTTGATTGATTGGGCTGTGACAAGGTCTGGCTGCTGAGTGAAGAGGAGAAGGGGGGAGTGATAACACATGCATGTGACTGGAGGACGCAGTGGCTGAGAGTGAGTGGTGAGCTGAGAAAAAGAATACAAAAATTGTTGGTGTTTGACTGCATTGAATTGAGCTAATTTGAATATAGTACAACAAAGCCTCACTGAGTTGGGACTGAGTTTGACTGTGTTTTGAAAAGGGGACAGGCTACCTAGCTGAAATACTTGAGGTCGTAGAAGGAAAAAATAAAATACATTTTTTTGTGTGTTTATTTTTGTCTGTCTGTCTGTAAATCTATTGTCTGCAGTGTGTGCTCTATATGTACTACATATTATAGTATACACTGCAGACAATAGATTTACATTTATCCCCTGCTAATATGAATGAATTAAATGATCCACAATACATAATACGGTAGTACATAATATTACCCATTCATGTTAGCAGGGGAGAATTGTAACTCTATTACTGCAGTGTGTATTCTATATGTAGTATATACAGTACATATTCCCAATACGCTGCAGCAATAGATTTACAATTATCCTGTGCTAACATGAATAGGTTAAAAGATCCATAGTACATAATATGTACTTGTACTACGGATCATTTAACCTTTTCATGTTAGCAGGGGGGAATTGTAATTCTATTGCTGCAGACTGCAGTGTACTGGACGTATGTGCTGTGTATGTACTATGGATCATGATTTAACCTATTCATGTTAGCAGGGCAGAAATGTGAGCGTCTCCCACAAGCTGAGCACCGAGACGGAATCCTGCCCAGCGCCGACTACGAGAGTTTTATCCCCTGCTAATATGAATGAATTAAATGATCCACAATACATAATACGGTAGTACATAATATTACCCATTCATGTTAGCAGGGGAGAATTGTAACTCTATTACTGCAGTGTGTATTCTATATGTAGTATATACAGTACATATTCCCAATACGCTGCAGCAATAGATTTACAATTATCCTGTGCTAACATGAATAGGTTAAAAGATCCATAGTACATAATATGTACTTGTACTACGGATCATTTAACCTTTTCATGTTAGCAGGGGGGAATTGTAATTCTATTGCTGCAGACTGCAGTGTACTGGACGTATGTGCTGTGTATGTACTATGGATCATGATTTAACCTATTCATGTTAGCAGGGCAGAAATGTGAGCGTCTCCCACAAGCTGAGCACCGAGACGGAATCCTGCCCAGCGCCGACTACGAGAGGCACCGCGTGAGGCAACAGGGATCGGAGTCAAACTGTGAGTAAGGGAAGCTGGGACAGGGCTGGCTGTAGATCTATTGCTACAATGTACTGGAAGTGTGTACTGTATATGTAGTACATATATACAGCACACACCTCCACTACACTATAGCAATAGAGTTACAATTTCTCCCCTGCTAACGTGAATAGGTTAAATCATGATCCATAGTACATAACATGTAGTTGTACTATGGATCATTTAACCTATTCATGTTAGCAGGGGAGAATTGTAACTCTATTACTGCAGTGTACTGGAAGTGTGTACCTGGTTCAATGATCCATATTACACACTTCCAGTACACTGCGGTAATAGAGTTACAATTCTCCCTGCTAACATGAATAGGTTAAATTATCCCAGAGGCAGATGCATGATCAGATTTGTAGTTTCACTGTAGCTGTGTGAAAGCAAATACAAATGTTTTATTGTTCTAAAACAGTCTTAAATGAAAGTGGCCTAAAATCATTAGTCTGTATTGTATTTTTAAAAATGTCACCCGTCCCTTTAAGAAAAAGTATCGGTAATTGGTATCAGCAAGTACATGAGGGGAAGTACTTGTACTTGGTCCTGAAAAAGTGGTATCGGGACATTCCTACCTTTTACTATTTATATATTTATATTTAGGGTTTCTTTTGCTTTCTGTTGCTATGTGTTATTTGTACTCTATTTTCTGCTGCCCTGATTGCTCTTTTGCACTGTTTGCTGTATTCCTTGTAGTATTTAAATGCCAATGGTTACCCCTCTGTCTTATATTTTTGAAGGCCATTTCCTTCTCTTTAATATATATTGCTGGTTTATCTTTTGTGGTTTTGAATTTGTAGGTAAATTGAATGCACTGGCGAAGGTTGTTGTTCAAAATTTCCTTGAAACATTTCCGCTTGCCCAGTGTTCATATTCAGGAAGATTTGGTCCCAATTAGTGTTGCATAGCAGATTTTGCAGCTTATTAAACTTAGCCTTCTTAAAATTAAGTGTTCTTGTTGTACCAACTTGACTGTTTCCTGCAATTTACTGTGAACTTTATCATTCTATGATCACTGTTCCCCAGGTTATCCCCACTTTCTACTTCTCTAATCCGCTATGTGTTGTTTGTAATTTATAAGTCCAACCAAGCATTTTTTCTAGTTGCGATTTCCACCATTTGCTCCATATAATTATCTCAGAGTATGTTCAAGAAGTTACATGCCTTATGGTTACATGATTTACATGAGTGCGGTTTCATTTGGCAATCAATATCAGGATAGTTGAAGTCACCCATAATTATGACATTGCCTTGCCTCCCCGCTATTTCTATCTGTGACAACAGTTAAGTCGCCTCTTCCTCCCTTATGTTTGGGGGCCTGCACCATATTCCCAACAGTAGCTTACCATTTTTTTCATCTCCAACCATAAGGAATCAGCATTGTTCCGAATCTCATAAGCTAAGTTATCACGCACATTCGCTTCCAGATCGTTCCTGATGAGCTGGCATACTCCTCCCCCTCTTCTTTGTCTCCTATCCGTTCAAAATAATTGATATTTTCTGATATTTACAGCCCATGAGTGAGCCATCCAGCCAGGTTTCTGATATGATCACAAAATCATACTCCTTCTTGAGTAGTAAATATTCCAATTCCTATAATTTGTTCCCCAGACTTCTAGCATTTTTTAAACATGCATTTCAAGTTTTTAGTAGTGCTTAGAATTTTCTTGTTGCTCACAATCTGGCTGCCATTAGTTACATCAAAACTTCTTGCATTAGATTCTAATATTATAGTTTCCCTGTTACCTGTTGGGATCTCCACATTTACCCCTATTTCCCCCACAACTGTACCATGTGATTTTTTTTGAGTGCTGCTCATTTCCTGACTTAATCCTATTTGATCTCTTCCCCCCGATTCTAGCTTAAAAGGTGCTCTAACCTTCTTACCATTTTCAGTATAATGAGGGGATGGAATACCTCCTCCGCCCCACCAATCACCAGTGTCATTACGGAGCTGAAAGTTTTGTTTAACGGGGAAAAACTAGAAACTGAAATGCACGTTGACGCACTTACTAAAATATTTTTCAAGCAATGGAAATTTTTCTTAGAAGCAATGTATGATGGCACGGAGATAGCATCAATAATGCAACCCTTTAAATACTCCACATGGTATCTTAAGGCGAAATTGACAAATGACTTAGGGGTCCTGGGGGTGCCCTAACATGTAATGGGGCTATTGATTGTTGCGATGATCACTAAACTGAAATGTTCCTGGGAAAACTAATCTAAGTAGTATTAAAGCATAGGATAGCTAAAGTAATATGGCAACCAGCCATGTAATGGGGCTGGTTTGGGAATGTTGGGACTGTTTGTTTGTTAACGTTGGAATATTCTGATTCAAGTGTTGAGATAGCTGTATGTGGTCTCACGTGATGTGAACTGTTTACTTTTGCACAAAAGGTCAGAACCCTCAGGGGGATGACCGAAAAAACAGAATAAAGTTTGTTTAAAATAAAATTTAAAAAAACGAATACAGTGCCCAACAGTTAATACCGTGTTACAAGCGCTAATAGTTAATACTTTGGCACAGTGCCCCAACAGGTAATACCAGGTCACAGTGCCCCAATTTTATGATACAAGTTTATAAAAGTTCCAGCCTGAAATTATACTCTGCTGAATATCTTATTTTCAAACAATGCAGAGCTTAGTTAATTGCATAAAAGAAAATCTGGATATCAGTGACCATAATATGATTTAATTTAACTTTAGTTGTAAACAACAGGCCCATAATGAAAAAATTAAAACACAATTTTTGTAGATCAAATTTTACAGTGCTGAGGGCTGCTCTCCAAGACTTAAACTCCAGCCAGCTTTCAATCTGTGTCCTTTAGACCCCTAATGTCACCTAGAGATCTGCTCCCCCAGCTTCTTCTGCTTGCTCTAAGGGCTGGAGAATGTAAACAGTTATGGGTCAAATGATCGGAGGAGAGATCAGCCGCTGGAAGCCTGTTGATGTCTCTCCGATCGTTGCAGTGGGACCCACCAAGCTGGTCCCAGGCCCACACAGAGGACAGTGGAGCCTGGGGATGCCGGTGGTAGCAGAGGGTGGTGGGAGCAGCCGGATCACTTGTATCCTAAGAGCCAGCATCCGACTGTTAAAAATGACACCAAGAACACTGCTGCAGCAGCTGTGTTCTTGGTATAACCACTTCTATGGCCTGCCGTGTATTTGCGGCCACCCGCAGCAAGTGGTTAAACAACAGATTCTCAGTAATAAGCACTTTTTAAGCACTCCAAACCTTTTTTTATTTTTTGATTGAAAGCTGGCTGGAGTTTAAGTCTTAGAGAGCAGCCCTCAACATAAATTTAAAAAAACATGAAAGAAATTAAAACCACAAAATACCACCCCTTTAAACAAAAGGCCACTTTTGTTAAGAGTAGACTTACATAAAAAAAAGGTTGCTATGGTTGGGACGTAAGAAAGGTACAAGTAGTGTATGCCAATAGCTGGGCTCAGCAGAGGATGACAGGATGTCCGGACTAAGTGGCATAACAGGATGCAGAGTGGGTAGCATGGGATACCCTAGAGCAGGGGTCAGCAACCTTAAACACTCAAAGAGCCATTTGGACCCGTTTCCCACAGAAAAGAAAACACCGGGAACCACAAAACCCTTTTGATATCTAAAATGAAGATAACACTGCATATATCGTTTTTTATCTTTATGCTATGTATAGCATGTATTTAGGTATATGTGGGCTTAGTAACGCACTGGACTCAGGGCTTACCTGAGACCCCGCAGAGCCCACCTGAGTGACCCTGCAGAGCACACCATAGATCCTGCACAGCCCATCTGAGACTCTCTATGGTGGGCTCTGCAAGGCCTCAGGTGGGCTGGTCGCCGGGGTACCTTTCCCTGTACCTCCTCCCAATTACCTGCTGCTGCTGCGGTCTGGCCTCCTCCACCCCCTCCCATCACCTCTTCCATGCTGCCCCTGATATGGCTGATACTCATGTAAGAGGCCCCCCAGGCTGCCCAGGCCCCTCACATTGGTACCGGCCGTACCCTCCTGATGGCAGTGTTCAATGGTGACGTGGTCACACATTTCAATGTAATCCCGCCCAGTTTTTTGGCGATGGAATGTGTGACAGTCAATAGGTCAAGCATTCTAACGCTTTCTCAGCTGTTCCAGGGCAGATCAGCATCGCAAATTGTATGTGCAGGAGAACTGATCTTCCCTGGAACAGCTGTTCGGTCCTGAAATGTCACTTCTATCCGACTCTTAGTGCCATCTCACATTCCACCCCACTCACAAAGTCGGATAGAAGTGACATTTCAGGACCGAACAGCTGTTCCCCTGCTCCTCATTCGGACTCACCTGCCAAGCCTCACAGCCAGCATCCCAGCCAGACGGTGTGCACCAGAGCTCCTATTGGTGGAGATTAGACTATGCTGTGTGCTGGCCAAGGTCGCAACCCCTAGGTTCACCCTGCTCAGGAAACAGTACACAAACAGTCAACAAAGTTTGACAAGACCAGAGCTCAGGGTAATCTGTGGACATGGACACCAGGAGACACGCCAAAGGTCAGGATAGGCAGCAGACAAGAATTTTAAGGGACAAGCCAAAGGTCAGTAAATAGATCAGTAACAAGAACAGCCAGCTGCAGATCTATGACAACAAGTTATTAGAACTACAAGTAACAGATCAGCTGCAAATCTGATCTGTGACAGTAATGCCACTGACTGACCTCAAATGAACTACAAAATAATATGAAAGACAAAAAAGCCCCCAATAATAAAAACGAAAAAGCAGCAAAGGGATTGAGTGGCCAAAAAGCTAGGAATCAGAATAAAATACATTTGCTAGCTGACCCTTTTCTCCCTCTTTGCAGATTGTTAGGTTTCCCTATAACTATGGCTGCTCTGAGGTCCACCTTTTATAGTGATAGAGATGGCTTATTCAAAAGCCCCCTTTTAAGCCTACAGGCCATAAAATGAAGGTCTTGCAGTACAATATGGATGAAAAAAAATTATCCAGGGCACACAAATTTGCCAGAACTGCAAATTTCAAACTCACAGGATTCACCTCAAACCTATGGTAGCCATTTACCTGAACCTTATTCATATATGTGCATCACTGCAAAAATAGAAGTTTTCAGGAGAAGTACCTCTCCCTGCATAAAGCCAGATTTTCTTCTTATCTACTACATGCCTCCTCCAACACACACTGAATAAAGGCTGCCATCAACAAGGACTTTTACAGGGAGGGGCTGGAACATAAGAAAACTCCTATGACTGGCCCCTCTAAGCCAACTGGCAACAGTTCAGACACCAGGAAGGCCATTGTTGAGCATGAGGCTCATCCCTTCCCTTTACAAAAATCAAAACGGTCAGTGATTGCTTTTCTTAAATAGTTTGATAATTTTGGGACCAAACTGCTTTAAAATTTCCATGTGCTGGCCCAGTATAAAAGGCTGGACTACATAGGACAGGGCTCAAAATTTCAAGTCTTGAGCTACTAGCCAGGCCTTAAGAGTTACTAGCCACCAATTGCCCCACCTAACCCTTAAGGTGCCCATACACTGCAAGATTCTCGTACGAGAATCGCGGGAAATCCCGCGATCGTACGAGAATTGTGCAGTGTGAATGAAGACGTGTGACCGTTTCTACTGTACGGTCGCACGTCTTTTGTCTAAGGAGCATGCTAGAAAACCAGCCGAGAATCGTACGATTTTCGGCTGGTTTTTAGCATGCTCGGGAGACAAATGCCGAACGGGTCTTGCGATTTTTGTAAAGTGTATGGCCACCTTTACACTGCTCCGGCCTTAACTCCGCCCCTAAACACACCCTCTTAAATAATCTTATGATAATTCTTATCTTATCATAGTTTCCGCTTGTAAACGGCAGATTAGGGATTCCTGCTGCAGGAAAACGCAAGTTCCTGAAGCAGGAATCCCTAATCACACCTGAAATATACTGTAGGTGTGAATGGGGCCTAATATACACAAAGGTGCCCATACACCTGCCAATAAAAAATAAAATAAAAAGCTCTCCACAAAAAAACTATTTAAATACTCGCTTGTATGATGCAAGTCTCTGTGGGCCCCCCCTTACCTCTTTTTGTGGTCGACTTCCCCACCGTCCCCGCGATCCTGGACGTCCGATCCAGGACCAGCAGTGTGGCTCCGTACACAGAGAACGGAGGGAGCTCAGTACACAATCTCCCTCCGCTCTCCTCCCTGGTCTCTGAATGCAGGAAGTGATGTTTTACTACATCACTTCCACATTCCTCTGTCACTCTCCAGTACAAAAACCGGAGAAAAGCTCTGCACAGATCTGCTTCATCAGCTTCTAGGTGACATTAGGGGTCTTAGGGGGCCCTGATGTCTCCATAAAGGGGACCTGTCACTGTAATTTGAAAACGACGATTGCACCAATTAGGCCGCACATGTTACATATCGCCGCGAACATCGCAGTGAGAGCAATAATTCTAGGGCCATCCATCACTGATAACACTAAACTGATGAGCGGTAAAATCTTTTAAATCGTCGCCTATGGCCAATTTTGGCTATGGTATTTTGCGGGCGCACGCAATTTTAAGGCTTGACATGTTTGGTGTCTATTTACCCGATGTGAACCGTCTTTTATATTTTGCCAAACAATTCGGTAATAATAAATGTTTCCTAACATAATAAAGGGAAAACAGTTTTGTTTTTAAATATTCTGTACTTTTTTCGTTATATAGTAAAAAATAAAAACCCCAGTGGTGAATAAATACCACCAAAAGAAAGCTCTATCTCTCCCAAAAAAAAGCAAGTGGTTAATATGCCTTACAAACTTCAACCCTGACCAATAAATGACACTGTTTTGTATAGGTACCAATGTTTTGCAAAGCATTTTCTTTTCATGGAACACTGTTTACTACTTACCTATTAGTGCTTGTCTCAGTTGTTTTATCTGGCTGTTTCCAAGCTTGGCTTCCTGGGCTCCTTGTCCCTGCCAGATGACTTGGTGCTTAGGTAAGGTATATGTCCTGATCAGTACTGCAGTTAATAGTAAACCAACTCCAAACAGAAAAAGCCCCAACAGGGCACCCACTGCCCCACTCCGAAAGGCTCTGCACATCCTGTACTGTTGGATGAACAAAGTGCACCGCCTGACTCAGCACAGCTCTCTATAAATCTACAGTCGACATAGGCTCTGCCCATACTTCGCAAAGCATCCTGGTGTACTATGAAAAAAGGCACTCCTAGCATCCCTTTAGATGTGCAAGCCTATGCCTCTCTGCAGTAACCGTTATCATTACCTAACAATTGTTCAATTGTAAACAAGCTAATATCCTTACCACCGTTATACAAACAGATCAGGATCTGCTTATGTGGAAGCCAATAAGCTCAAAGCCTACTTCCACTTTGCAGCCAAATTGGGATAACACCTATTTTATATTTGTTACATATTCCCATTCACCTCACATAAGATTTAAAAACATTAAAAAATGCTTCTTGAAGTTTAAATTGCTTTTATTTGGGTTAGGGTTTCTTGGCTTCTTAAGGGTTAAAATTTCTTTTTTTTAGATAATAGATTTTTATTAAAGGTTTCTAACATCTGCAACATATACAGTGATGATTACTTTCCATTATGTATACTCAATTGCCATAGTAGTAACACTGAGACGTATACAGCATTGTCTAAGGAAACTTAAAATTATTCCGATTCAATTTTTTTTTTTTTTAGATAATAGATTTTTATTAAAGGTTTCTTTTTTTTTAGATAATAGATTTTTATTTAAGGTTTCTAACATCTGCAACATATACAGTAATGATTACTTTCTATTATGTATACTTAATTGCAATAGTAGACATTGAGACAACTTGTAACAGTGAGACATATACAGCATTGTCTAAGGAAACTTAAAATTATTCCGATTCAATTTTACACATGTAGTAAACAATTGGGCTCACTGGAACCAAACTATAACCAAGCCTTCTACTTGAGTATTGTAAATCGGGAGCTGAAATATCGTTCAACACTTACAAAATTAGAATGTATGTCGTTGCAGAAAGGAGTACAAAGGGAAAGTACTAGAGGTAGGGCAAGGATGGAAGGTTGGAGGAGTATGCGAAGAGAAGAGAGAGCAAGACAGGTAAGGGAGGACAGGGGATAAAAAGATAGGAAGGACAGTAGAGAGGAGCCATGGATGCTCAATCCGTTATATCAAGGCACAGTATAAAACATAGTAATGTCAAACTATCATTTTACTTTAATTATCTAATTTCGAAAATTGGATCCACGTGTCCCATCTTTTGTGGAACAGTTTCCCTGAGTTCAATCTGTATGCTATTAATCTTTCATAACGACAATTTGAGGACACTCTGTGGACAACATCCGAAATGGTTGGAATAGTAAAGGATTTCCAATTTCGGGCTATGAGGATTCTGGTTGAGAACAAAATATGCATCACCACTGATCTGTACTTGAGGGGATACTTATCAATATTGATACTTAATAGCGCCAGTTCGGGTGACAGCAGGGAATCGATTTTTGTATATTCAATCAAGAGGTCAGAGACTGAGCTCCATAAGACTGTAAGTCCATTACAGGACCAAAATATATGGGATAAGGTGCCTATTTGGCCGCAATTACGCCAGCACAGGGGTGAGGATGTTGGGTACATTTTTGATAGTCTATATGGGGTGAGATACCATCTAGTGAGTATCTTCTGTGCATTATCCCAATGATCTATACACCATGAATGAGATGAATTGTCTTTAATTGCTACTTCCCATTGTCGGGCTGATACAGTCAATTTTAGATCAGTTTTCCATTTGAGCATATGTGAAGTTTTACTAAAATTCAGATCATCTTGTAGGATAGCATAAAATTTGGATGTCCCCCCCTTACGAAGCCTATTAGAATTAAACATATCCCACGCTCCGGAATGGATGGAAAGGCATTTGTCGTTGATAGTCTTCCCTAAATGGGAGATCTGCATAAAGCGATATTGGTCCATAGGATGGGAGAGGGAGTGTAAGGAAGGCAAATGGCAAAGTCCCTTTCCCTTCCATGAAGAGAGATTCAAGTGTGGTATGAGTATCTCGTATGAGGTAAGTGGGACTGGTATATTCGTCTTAGGGGAGTGTGAAAAGGATTTATCAATTAGGTACTGCCAGGCCTTCAGGGAGGACAACAGAGAAGGGTATGCACTGGGTAGTAGTGATCTATTTAAGGAGTGTGCAATCAACCAAGCTGGGAGATCCCCACCATTAACAAATTGTTGTTCCATATTGGACCATAGATTATTCGGTGACGGGTGGAACCAGACACAAAGTTGGTCCAGCAGTGAAGCATAATAATAATGCCTTAGATTTGGGAGTCCCATACCCCCTCTACGTTTGTGTCGCCACATAGTCGTACGTTGCACTCTGCATTTCTTGTCTTGCCACACATATTCATCAAGGATACGCTGCATCTGTTGGTAAAAGGATGAAGGAAGTACTATTGGAATGGTTCGGAAAAAGTATAAAATTTTGGGAAGTATGAACAGTTTGAAAGACGAGATCCTGCCTATCCACGTCAACTCGAATTTAGCGATACGGGCCAAGTCAGATTTCACACACTCTAGAAGGGGTAAGAAGTTACTCTTAAAAGTGTGATGGGATGGGGACGTGAGTTTTATACCCAGATATGGAATTTGTGACTTAGCCCATGTGTACGGATATATTGCTTGCATATTACTCAAAACTGCTTTTTTTATATTAAATCGGCAGTACCAGAGATTTCCCAGTATTGACTTTGTAGTATGATAAATCACCAAACATTTGTAATGTAACTTGCACCTCGGCCAGGGAAGAAGCCGGCTCTGACAGTGTGAGGATGATATCATCCGCGAAAAGGCCAATTTTGTGGAGATGTGATCCTATCCTAATCCCTGATATAAGAGGGTTATTTCTAATAGACGCTGCTAAGGGTTCCATAATAAGGGAAAAGATAATTGGCGAAAGTGGGCAGCCTTGTCTCGTACCATTTGTTATGGTGAAAGGGGTGGATAGCAAATTGGATGAGTAGACCTGGCCTGATGGCTTGGTGTATAGTGCTAGTATTGCCGAGAGTATACTACCCCCCATACCAAAGTGTTCCAGAACTGAAGACATGTATCCCCAATGAATACAGTCGAATGCCTTCTCCGCATCTACAGCTAGAAGCAGGGAAGGCATTTTCCGCACCTCTATGTACCTAATAAGGTTAAGCATTCTCCGAGTCCCGTCAGGAGCCTGACGCCCTCTAACAAAACCCACCTGGTCTGGTCCAATTAAGGAGTAATAGGCAGCAGTCTCTCTGCAATAATTTTAGCATATAATTTGATATCCGTGTTAAGAAGGGATATAGGCCTGTAATTTTCAGTATGAGCCGGCTCCTTACCTGGCTTGGGTAACATAACATAACAGATCGTAACATTTCTGGTGGGAAAAAAGAGGAGGACGCAGCAGAGTTGAAGATCGATTGTAATTGAGGGAGCAGTATCACCTGATAGGACTTGTAGTGCTCACTGGAAAACCCATCTACCCCCGGGATTTATTCATCGGTAATTTAGTGATCGTTTGCTTTATCTCTTCTATTGAAAATGGGGCATTCAAACCATGCAGGACCTCCGGCTCTAGTTTAGGAAGGTTTAAAGATTGTAAGAATCTCTCAATTGCGACTAAGTTTGGTTGGGCAGTATTAGAGTCCTCTTTCAGGTTATAAAGTGAAGAGTAGTAAGATTGGAAAGCCTCTGCTATATCTCTAGGGTTGTATAGTTTCTGCCGAGTACGTGGGTGTACTATGCAGGCTATTCTGGATTTTGTTTTTTGATATTTAATTTTATTAGCTAATAACTTACTAGCCTTATTTCCCTGATGGTAATAGGTAGCATTAAGTCTAGTTAACTGCCATGTATGATTAGTGAGGAGTAGGTCCTGCAAATCTTTCCTAGCCTCCAGTAATTCTACAAGGACGCACGCATCCAAAGAGTTTTTATGAGCCATTTCTAGTAATTTAATACGTTTGGTTAGGGTATCAAACTGCTGCGTCCTTCTTCTTTTCTCCCTGGCACCCAATTGAATCAGGACCCCACGTATGAATGCTTTATGAGCATTCCACACTACAAATGGATCATCAGTGGAGTGTTCGTTGATCAAAAAATATTCCTTCAGCTGTGCCTCTATGAAGGGTCCATGAGTTTTAGAGGAAAATAAAGATGTATTGTTTCTCCATAGCAGAGTGGTCGATAAATGGCCTCGATCTGCAATTGTGAGGGTAATAGGAGCATGGTCTGACCATGAAATATTATGGATATGTGCGGCTTTCACTTTTTGTAGTAGCCATTTGTCTACCAGGAATAGGTCGATTCTTGAATATGATGCGTGAGGTGTAGAAAAGAAAGAGTAGTCTTTTTCAGATGGATGTAGACACCTCCAGGCGTCATAAAGTTCTTCCCTGAGGATTACCTTAGACAAGGATGGTCTAAGGAGATGTTTTAGGATTTGATACATCCATAGAAGCGTCTAGAATGGCATTGAAATCACCACATAGAAGAAGATGTCCCTGGCGTATCGTATTGGTTCTGGAAATTAGCTTTTTGAGAAATGGTATCTGTTGTGCATTAGGTGCATACACATTCACTATAGTATAAGTAGTAGAGTTAATATCACAAATCAAAATAAGATACCGACCATTCGGATCCGATTCAACAGATCTAAGAGTAAAGGAAACTGAATCCTTAATGGAAATCAGTACTCCTCCCTTTTTTTTTTGAGCATTGGAAAAATAGATATGAGGAAAATGTTTATGGCGAAGAACAGGGGGGTTCTTTGTAGTGAAATGGGTCTCCTGAATATAGAGTATTTCACTGGACCAACGAAGGGATTCCTCCCAGAGCAGATTCCTTTTGAAGTAGCTGTTCAGTCCTTTAGCATTAAGTGACAGAAGTTTGAGATCCATTAGGCAAAACAGTAGCTGTTAGAGTAGTATAGCGAGGGGCATTCAAAAAGCCAGTAGTACGTTTGTATATGTAATTCACGATAGTCTGAATTGTCGAAATAGGTAATAGCAGAGTCAATGTGCCACAATATGAGAGTGCTAAGCACTATGTCCATAGCTCCATGGTAGTAGAAATGGGAAGGGGGAGAAAAAAGAGAACAGGAACTGCAAACAATAAACAGAGAAAAACAAAATATGGATAGACCCCAAATCGGGTCTTCCATTATAGTGACGCTATAGAATCCATCACCAGCGGAGGGCAGAGGAGAGCTCCTAGGATTCCTATCCGGTCAGGACCAATCAAACTTGAGGATGGTCAACATATTTAAGAGGCACTAGAGGGAACATAAAACAGTGAATATACTGTCGTGCTGGGTTGTCAAGGAGGGTTTGGTGCATTAGGAGGTGGGAGAATTCCCCATTCTTGAAGCAGCTTAAAACCCTTGTCTACTTCTGAGACAGCATGCGATTTTCCATTATGCGATATAACAAGCTTAGTGGGAAAGCCCCACTTATACATCACTTTGTGATTACGGAGTGCTTTGGTAATGGGGTGTAGTGCTTTCCTGGCTTGTATGGTCGCCTGAGAGAGATCATTGTAAAGCACAATATGGGAATAGGGAGTTGGTAACTGAGATGTGGTACGTGCCATCGACATCAGTTGCTCCTTCACATGGATAAAATTAATGCGTGCAATGACATGCCTAGGCAGTGTGGCAGGAAGGTAAGAAGGCTTAGGAAGGCGATGTGCTCTGTACACCACCAATTCAAAGTTATGTAATGAAGGAAAGAGGCTGCCGAGCATGCCCTGAATATAGCTTCTCAGATCCGTCGAGGATACCGTTTCGGGCACCCGTCTGATTTTGACATTATTTCAGCGGGCTCAATCTTCTATATCCGCCATTTTATCTTTGAGGCGGGGGATCTCCTCTGCCGTAGTCTTATGGGCATCCACAAGCTCATTATGCGCTTCTGCGTAGTCGCCCATTTTGGTTTCCATGAAATCCACCCTGTCTCCCACATCATTAAGCTCCTCAGTAAATTTGTTAATGAGGGATGTAAAGTCCTCATGTAGTGAATTACGGAGGGACAGAAGCATATCTTTTAAGTTAGTGTCCATAACTGGCTGGTTAGATGTGGGGTATGCATCAAGTAACGTATTGTGATCATCAGGTATGTCAGCTATGTCGTCAGTAGTGGAAGTAGAGTCACCGCTTACCTCCCTTTCTCTGGAGTTTGGGGTAGCCCTCTTCGATTTATGTTTCTCTGGGCTGCCCTGATTAGATGATCCAGCACTGCCCGAGTTGATGTCCAGGGCTGTAGTAGATGTCATAGGCTGTTTTCCGTTCCCGCTCTTATGGGCTGAGGAGGACAGTGTTGCTGCGCGCGACGGGACGGCGCCATTTTTCTGACGGCCTTGAGGCGCCGCGGTCCTGAAGAAATCGGTCAGTTTCCCTGGTCCGCCCTTGTGTTTTCTTTTGTTCATCTTCTTCTCTGTGGGATAAGGAAGATGTGAAGAGGAAAATCAAGTGCTGGCGTTCCCTAGTGCCGTGTCACTATGTCCTGCTGCAGATACGGAGCCGGAGCACTTCTCCTATGCGGCCATCTTCCACCTCGGTCGGCCACGCCCCGGGGTTAAAATTTCTACTTGCATCTTCTTCTTTGTAATGTTAGGAGGGGTTCTGAGGGTTTTGTCAACTCTGTCTTAACTATGCTGGCTCCTTTTGTTTTAATTTGTAAAGTAGATTTGAACACTGCATGTCCTAACAAAAGGTTAAAGAATTAAAAGCCTGATTTCTGCACGGTATGTCACCCTAGGCAGATTAGCCGCCCCCTCAAGACATGTGTTTCTTTCACTACACCTCACCCATTAGGGCCATATAGTCCGGGGATGCAGTGAATTCCGTCCAGGAAAACCAGGTACTGGGAAACACTATGGTTAGCAGAAGCCAGGAGATCCTCCATTTTGTAGAGATCTCCAACCCTCGACAGCCACAATGAGATCTGCGGGAACATCTTATGTAAGATTTTTGGAACTAGGTACCATCTGGATAAGATCTTAAACCCTGTTTCCTGGATATTACTGGAGATGTAAGCTTTATACATCATCTGAAAAATCCTATCCACTTGGGGTGCGGTAAAAGTGGTTTCCATATCCCGTTCCCATTGAGAAATGTAAACCGCATGGGGAAGATCAGGTGGGTTATAGAGCAAACGGTAGGAAACCAACAGGCCATTAAAGGCACCATCAAAGTCAACAGATTTCTTATTCCAAGCCTAGTGCATAATTTCTTCTTTCAAAGTAAAGAAGTGAATGCAACATAATACGTTTCTGGGGGTGCCATCTCTTTGATTACTCAGGCTGTAAACCCTGTGCACTCTGTCCAACTTCAGCGGGCGTGTCGGCTCCCTGTCCAGCAGCATGTTTAGTAAAGCAGTCACTGTAGACCGGAGATCCGCTCCAGAAGTGGCCTCCGGGATTCTCCTGAAGTGTACATTTTCCCGGCGACTCCTATTTTAGCCATCATCCACTTTAAGGCAAAGGGCAGTAAGGGCCTGCATCTGGGCAGTTTGCGCCATCTCCACCGCTTGCAATCAGGAGTTAAAGGAGGCTCTGGCTGTCTCTAGGGACGACACCCTATCACCCATCCCCTTGACCTGCTGCTGAACGGCTGTCAGCTCCTGCTTCAGAGAGCCCTCTAAGCGCACCGCCATAATGCCCACGTCGGCCCTCAGCACCACAAACATGTCCCTTAGTTCCTGCCTTGAGACAGGGGAATGAGTGTCCAAACCGGCTGAGAGGTGGGAGCATGCTGGGGAGTCTGGCTGCCTTACCAAAGGGGTGGGCAGTCGTTCAGCCGCTCGTTAGCTGAGGAGACGCTATAGTCATCTGCCTGGGATCGGGACTCCGCTAGACTGCTGCGAGCCGGAGAGGCACGTGCGGGCGCCATCTTGGATGAAGATCCTCTGGCCCGCGGCTCAGATGCGGGCTGGCTGAAGAAACGCCGAAGGTCCGGATTTGGTGACATTGCCCAAAATCAGTGCTTTACAGCCACGCCAGTCTGCTGTATTGGCCTCAGTGGGCGATGGAGCTCACAAGCCGCATGTCCTCACAGATCCATGCTTTGGCCATGCCCCCTGGTTGTTTTTTTACAGTGGTTGCTAGAGCACAGGGGCGGACTGGGCCGGGGGGCAGGGGGGCAATTGCCCCCCGGGCCTCTCTGTTGCCTCTAAAAACGGCCCCCGTCGGGCCGGCGCTAACACGCTACTTCAGCGGCCGAGGAGAACAGCATGTTCGGCTGCCTTCCCAAATGCCCGTGTCACTGATCGGGCTCCTCGGCGGCCACAGCAGCTCCCTCCGCCCACTTCTGCTGCTATTGGCTGGGAGGGAGACTGCCCACCTACCATTGGCAGCCTGTGGAGTGCTGCGCGGGACCTGAAGGGAGGAGACACAGGAGGAGGCTGCTGGAACATTCATCGAGGCTGCTGGAGCATTTATCTCTGCTGCTAGAGGATCTATCCCGGCTGCTAGAGGCTGCTGGAGCATTCATCTGACCCCCCAACTACCAAGAGAGAAAGAGAAGAGGGCACAACACCTGAATGTAGAAAGAAAAGGAGTCACAGTAAGTCCCTGTTCTTTTTGTATGACCTTTGCACTTCCTTACTGACCTCTACATCACACCTCTGTACTGATATCACTGACTTCTGCACTGCGTCACACCCTGACCTCTGTGTCACACCCTGACCTCTGTGTCACACCCTGACCTCTGTGTCACACCCTGACCTGTGTGCCCCACCCTGACCTCTGCGCTCTCCGTCACACCCTCACCTCTGCGTCACACCCTGACCTCTACGCTCTGCATCACACCCTGTGCTCTGCGTCACACCCTGACTTCTGCGCTCTGTGTCACACCCTGACCTCTGTGTCACACCCTGACCTCTGCATCACATCCTGGCCTCAGCGATCTGCGTCACACTCTGCACTCTGCGTCACATCCTGACCTCTGCTCTCTGCGTCACACCCTGACCTCTGTGTCACACCCTGACCACTGCGCTCTGTGTCACACCCTGACCTCTGCTCTCTGCGTCACACCCTGACCTCTGTGCTTTGCGTCACACCCTGACCACTGCGCTTTGCGTCACACCCTGACCACTGCGCTTTGCGTCACACCCTGACCTCTGCATCACACCCTGACCTCTGCACTCTGCGTCAC
>NW_017308138.1:190889-212579 GCF_000935625.1 Nanorana parkeri | reverse complement strand
CTCTGCATCACACCCTGACCACTGCGCTCTGCGTCACACCCTGACCACTGCGCACTGCGTCACACCCTGACCTCTGTCTCACACCCTGTCCACTGTGCTCTGTGTTAAATATTTCATTTTTCATTTTTTAAATTTCTTTATTTTTTTTATTTCATTATTAATTTTTTATTAAATATTTTTATTTTTTACCTTACTTTTAGGGGCTTCGGGGTCTAATATTAGGGGTCTAAACAGACCCCTGATATTTCCCTTTTAAAATAGAAAAAGCGATTGAGAACACAGAGTCCTCAATCTCTTTTTCTGCAGCCCCTGTTATAAATGAACAGGAATCCTCTCTACTGAGTGCTCCTGTTCATTCATAACATGAGGACAGAGTGTGTTTACTATAACCCCAATCCTGAATGAATGGGGGTGATGTAGATCACTTTCTATTTATTCATAATTGGAGACATAGTAAACATGATATGTCCTCAATTATTTACAAACACTCAGCGATCACTGATCACTGCATGTTTGTGCCTCTGCTTCTTGACACGCTGTCACAGGAGGCTGAGCAGGCGGTGCGGAGAAGAGAGCAGCTCTCGGCCGGCTGTCACAGTTTCTCTCCTCCCCGCTGCGACACAGAGCAGCGCCCAGCAGGGAGGAGAGAATACACAGATGCAACGCTGTATCAGCCAGAAAATAGCACATTCGGCATTATGCCAAAAGTGCCATTTTCGGCTGATATATTTCGGCGGCCGATATATATAGGAGCATCCCTAGTTTATTTTGTTTTCCCGTGTTGTAATTTACATGGCTGACGAAAGTGGCAAGGGGGGTGGGGAGCACGCAGGGGAAGAGGGAAAGCAGGAGGGGGGCTCAGTGGGCCTCTGGGTCTTACTTGCCCCCTGGGCCAAAAGTTGCCAGTCAGCCCCTGCTAGAGCATGTGAACATTTGTATCACACCTATTTCTGTCAAAATTAAATCAAGGCCACAAGGCTTGCTGTACTTTTTTTTACTGGTCATCCGACTAGTTTTCTTAATTGAGAAAGACTTGTACAGAAATTCTCTGGGAAAAAATATAGTGAACGTTGCTCCAATCAACAATCTGTTTATCACAACCAGCATGGGATCAGAGAAGGTAAGGTGTTGATTGTTTCTTTTGAACCAGTTCTCCTCCCTGTCTAGGATGCATACTTGACTGTCTTCAATAGAGGGACCTTTTTCATTTAGATATAGGTACACAGCTGAATCCTGACCAGAGGTTTTCTCTCCTCTTCTTCCTATTCTGAGAAAGTGTATAATAATGCAGCAAACAAATAAGGGCTTTTAAGGTATCAAAAACACCACTGATATGGCACAGAAGTAGGTTAAGATTACACTTTTATTTTATACAAAGATATAAAAGAAAATTTGATTTTCTATATTTTTATTCTCTAAATATTTATATCTTTGTATACAATAAAAATGTAATCTTAACCTACTTCTGTGCCATATCAGTGGTGTTTTTGATACCCCTTATTTTTTTATTGTACATTACCTCCTTGGGTGCGGTATCTCCTTTGCTCCATATTCACCCCCAAATTCTATTTATGCTATTCTGACAAAGGCCCAGTCTGTAATCCGCAAGCTTTAAGGGCCCCTCTGAGGTGTTTGAATTCCTTCGCCTTGGCCTCTGTGCTGGTGGGGATTTTGTTATTTTTCATATCTTCCCATGTAAACTTGATGTTATGATCCACCGAGTATATGTGGTCAGTGAAAGCCTGTAACTCTTTGTGAATCTTAATCCAAGTGTCATCCACAAAGGTAATTTCCTTTCTGGAGTAAGTCCTACATGTACAGGTTCACCACAATAGGTGAAACTGGCGATTCCATGGCACAGCCATGTTTTTGCTTGTAGAACTTATCCTTGCTACTGCCCACGACAGCGCAAAGCCACACTTCAGCTGGACAAGATCTTGACAATATAATCGGGATCCACCCCGCTGCCTGATTGACAGTTTGTTCTGCCTCTCTAGTGGCAGAGCCAGCTGTTCCCACCCACTCCCTTCTCTGCCCCTCCAATAAACTCTGGAGGAACAGAGAGAGGGCAATACCTGTGCACCACTGTGTGCAGGGAGAAGCTGTGGGATGAGCGATCAGCTGTTTGTGATCGCCAGGTCTCAAGCTATAGAGCCAGCATGGGACAGCGGCAGTGTCACATGTCGGCTCAAACTATTGGGAAGAGTACATTTTGCTCTCCCAATAGTTCCCCATTATTAAAGTAGAATCCAGATGACCCCCACCTCCAGGATGGCACCATGATAGGCACTGTGGCAACATTGGACAGGGTGGCGTTTATTTCCTTCAACTAGTCCCACTCACACCCAGACACTTCCCAAAGGGCAAATCAATGACACACACCAGTGGTGGACCAGTAAGAAAAGGGAGGGCAGAGAGCATCTTTGTCAGAAATTGCAAGAAACATACACCAATAGTTAGTGAATCCCAATAAATGACAAAAAGGGAGGACCTCCAAAAACATACTGTGGGAATAAATGCCTATACAGTGACAATGCAATATCAAGCCTATACAAATGAATATGAAAATATACGTAGAGTCATGTGAAAAAAATAAGTGCTCCCCATGGAAGTAGTGCACACTTTCAAGATATCTGAGCAGGCAAACTTAAGATTGGGGTAAAGGTGTAGATTTCAAACCACTGCTAATTTGTTTAGGACTGGCCGGTCCAGCAAATCAAACACAATAGCTGTCTGATTGATGCTAAAAGAATTATCCCATAATTTCTTTGTGGGGAGGTTAGGTAGCTCTTGCAACAGTTGAGGTCAAATTGCATGTATCTACAAATAGCAATAGATTGTATCAATTCAATCTGCATAAGACATGTGTTAAGAAAAAGCCTTTGGTGCCCAAAAAGAACATTAGAGCAAGAGAATGGTTTGCTATTTAACTTATGGGCAAAGACCAGGCCTTCTGGAACAATGTGCAGAAGACTGATCAATCAAACATACAGTTGTTTGGTCATAGTAAAAGCAGACCTGTATCAATGGTGAAGTAATACCCGGAGGGGAAAAGAAAGAGTTACTCACTGTGCCTGCATGGGCTGCAGGCTAGCTGGTAGGTGAAGCTGGGGATTTTTTGTGTTTTGTATTGTTGTAAGCCTTCCCAGGGCCGTAGATCATTTTTTTTCCGGGGCGGAGGGTTCAGCTTCCTCAAATTATGTTTTCTGTGTTTTTACTTTAATCAGTTTTTTTTAATTTTAATTTCTTTTATTTTTTTTCACTTAACAATATTGCTATCGCACAGGGGTTAACAAGTTCCTGTGTGATAGCCTTCGGAGGGGACAGGTTCTCTTTATGAGCCTGCCCTTTGATCTTGGTAGGACACCCTGCCCCATGCAGAGCCCACACTGAAGCATGTACAAATCATCCAGCATGTACAAATCATATGCACGTCTGAAGGGATTCCGGCGATGTCCTGTTTGATAAAATATCTTCATCAGTTCTCCTCCAGCCGTCACCGATGTTTTATCAAACAGGACATCCCCGCATCCCTTTAGATGGCCAAGCCTATCTGTGGATGTTCAGACGGCCGTTCGGGAGCACATTCCCCCCTCTGCCCCCTCTCACAACACCACTGCCAGGACCCTCTGGGTGGGGGGTTTGGACCCCCCTAACCCCCCCCCTATCTACGCCCCTGAGCCTTCCCAATGTGCTCCCTGCCAAAAAGGCTAGTTATAGATTCATGCAGGTACCATTTTTTCTAGTTTGCCTGCATGGGCTGCAGCTCTCTGCGGAGTGGTCGTGGTCTCTCCACTCAGATACCAACACCAGAGAAGGGCCATAAACCTCAGGGGCCTGGATAGATGAAGACTCCACAGGTCTCCACCTCCACATGGTAGCTTTACCTGGCGTGCAAGCTAATCTCTCCAGGTGGGATGCAGCTTCCCTCCCTCTATCCCTACTAAGCCTGGGAGGAAGCATTGCGCCACCATCTTGTTAGGCCTGGTCCACAGTCGTGCGTCTTCTCTGTTCTTCTTCATACTGTAATGCACAATATTCAACTCAAGGAGTTAGGAGACTTAGGACTAATATTGTGTAATTTTTCTGGCCATAGGAAAATAGGACCTCTGTAATTATCCATCATGATGTGAATATCATTTATTCATGGAGAAAACTCTTTCTTTCTCCCCTTTCCCAATAATAACATTTGTGTCAAAGATCTATTACAATACATAGATAGGACACAGTTAATAGGAATATATCATGTCCTTTGTCGGATGGTGTCGCATGAAGCAATATTTGTGGTTTAATGTATGAAGGACTTCCGTTTGTGAATCTTTCCTTCCGAAGAGAATGTGATTTTCTCATTGAAGACTTATGTTAGTTTATCATAACTTATTTTCAGTGAAAGACTTCTGGTATGCATTGCTCCTTGAATATAGCAGGCACAGTATATTATATATATATTATATATATATACACACACACACACACACACATACACACACGTTAAAGAAGTTGTTAATATAAATATCTTTTTCTTTTTAGCTGGTTTTGTAATCGCTTTCATTTCGAAATGTAATCATTGACTTTTATTGTCTGCATTCAGCTGAGTAAACCTTGGATGTCTTTGAGAACCTTCAACCTCAGACAATAAGCATAGGTGATCTCAATCTTGGAACAATATGGTGAATTAACTGAGTTTTTATGGTTCTTAGTTACGTTTCTCGTATGGAGCTGTAATATCCTTAACCTAGGTCTTTCTTGATTAAATACTTTTATTTACTGACCTCCAAGGGGAGAGTCTCTCAGCATTGTCAATTGTGGTTGAATGGTTACCCAAGCCTGAGACTTAATTTGGAATATTTAACTCTTTGAATATATTGGGTTGTAAAAAAAAAAAAAAAACTAGTGTTTGCTCATTGCTCAATTTTGTATGCAATAGGCTATTTTGGTTAATGAATTATCTGTCAAGCCCAGGCTTCTGGCCCCTTGTCTTAAAGGGTTCATAGAAAGATTTGATTCCGTTTTTATAAAAGTCATAGTTCATCAGTTTTTTTAATCATTTTATGTAGAAATACCCTGACAGTAATGATCACGGTTACTGCAGAGAGCCATAGGCTTACACATCTAAAGGGATGCTAGGAGTGCCTTTTTTCATAGTACACCAGAATGCTTTGCGAAATATGGACAGAGCCTGTCAACTGTAGATTTATAGAGAGCTGTGCTGACTCAGGCGGTGCACTTTGTTCATCCAACAGTACAGATATGGAGAGCCTTTTGGAGTGGGGCAGTGGGTGCCCTGTTGGGGCTTTTTAGTTGGCCAAGCAACGAAGTTGCAAGGACACCTATTGTTATTGTTCTTATTATTATTATTAGGTGGCCAAGCAACAAAGTTGCAAGGAGACCTATTGTTATTGTTCGTATTATTATTATTATTATTATTATTATTATTTTTATTATTAGGTGGCCAAGCAACGAAGTTGCAAGGACACTGTAACGAGCCCCTTGCTCACTCGGTCCACTCTCCCGGCACTCCTTAGATTTCGGACCGCAGCGTCTGATATTTCGGATTTCCGATAATTTAGGATTCGAACTACAGCTCTGCCGTTCGTATCCAGTGGTGATAGCTCACAACAAACACCAGGCAGGCTGCATGTAAGTTCAAACAGGAATCTCGTTTATTGGATGCACACACACACACTTTTATAAACAACAGTTTGAAGGTGGCCCAACCGACCACCTTCCTATTGGTCAACTGCAAAGTATCCTCCAGTCCTCACCTAGGTCCTCTTGGCCATGCAAATGAGGACTCGAAACAGGGCAAATAGGGATTGGTCCATAGTCTCTAGGAAGGAGGCTAGCCCTCAGGCTCCTCCAGCAGCCCCAGTGACAGTTCAGTCCGTCACATTTCTCCCCTCCCAACAGTAGACTAACCAGATACCAGACCCCTAACTGGTCTGGACCTGTGTTAGTCGGACAAGACAAATTTACATGTCCAGCATCTGATTTCCTGAAAACAAACTGCCGCTGGGGGGTGTTGAGGGCCCCTACATCTCCCTGCACCATGGCCTGCCGCTGGGGAGTGAGAATGGCTGCCTCCCCTCCCTGGGACAAAGACTGCCACTGGGAACAAGTATCTGCTGCACCTTTTTGCAGATGCTCCACCTGCTGCTGGGGAGAAAGTTTGGCTGCCTCCTCTCCCTGGAACTCCCTCTGCCGCTGGGGAGAGAGGCCGTCTGCCTCCTCTCCCTGGAACTCCCTCTGCCGCTGGGGAGAGATGCCGGCTACCTCCTCTCCCTGGAACTCCCACTGGGAGTGTTGAGGGCCCCTACATCTCCCTGCACCATAGCCTGCCGCTGGGGAGTGAGAATGGCTGGCGCTGTATCTCTAGGTGTTGTCTCCGATTGCCGTAGTTGCACCAGTCTCCACTCATGTTGCCGCTCTAGTTCTCTCTCTTGTCGCTCATCTTGCAGCTGGAAGCCTCTAATGGCATTCTGTATGGCGGTCTCTGATGGGTTGGCACCATATAATGCCAACCGCTGTCGAACCCGTTGCTGAAACAAGTCTCCAACTGACTTACGGAAAGGCGCTGTATCCCTAGGTGTTGTCTCTGATTTCCGTAGTTGCGCCATTCTCCACTCATATTGCCGCTCTAGTTCTCTCTCGTCGCTCATCCTGCAGCTGGATGCCTCTAATGGCATTCTGTATGTCGGTCTCTGATGGGTTGGCACCATATAATGCCAACCGCTGTCGAACCCGTTGCTCGACAGAGGCATCACCATCCCTCTGATCCATGTCGGCTAGCTCACTGATCAGGGTGGCCTTGTTCTTTGTCCCAGCGGTCCCTCCTCGGCTCTCAAGTAGGTCTTTCAGCGTGTCTCTCTTGCAGGCTGCATAGCTGGTCATTCCCTGTGGTGGTTTGGAGTGTCCCAGTATCTGGAGAGAAGATCCCACCGCTGCTACCAATGTAACAAGCCCCTTGCTCGCTCGGTACACTCTCCCGGAACTCCTTAGATTTCGGACCGCAGCATCTGATATTTCGGACATCCGATAATTTGGGATTCGAACTACAGCTCTGTGCCGTTCGTATCCAGTGGTGATAGCTCACAACAAACACCAGGCAGGCTGCATGTAAGTTCAAACAGGAATCTCGTTTATTAGATGCACACACACACTTTTATAAACAGTTTGAAGGTGGCCCAACCGACCACCTACCTATTGGTCAACTGCAAAGTATCCTCCAGTCCTCACCTAGATCCTCTTGGCCATGCAAATGAGGACTTGAAACAGGGCAAATAGGGATTGGTCCATAGTCTCTGGGAAGGAGACTAGCCCTCAGGCTCCTCCAGCAGCCCCAGTGACGGTTCAGTCTGTCACAGACACCTATTGTTTCTGTGAAGATTATTATTTTTATTATTATTATTATTATTCCGCCGCTTTTATCAAATGCCTGTAACAAGTGCTCTGTAAGTCAAAAACTCATGAAACTTTGCACAATGATAGAGCCCTGTGCTCTGCAGAGCTTATTATAATATAAAAGGTCATAGGTCACATGATGTGGCAGCCATCTTGACAATTTTTGCAAATATTCAGAAACCTGCTTGCTCAGAACTGCTAAAGCTACAGCTGTATAAATTGTTATGTGAGGTTATGCTTTGCTCTGTTGCCACATGTGTTCATTATAGCTCTATTGGTCACATGGTTTGGCAGCCATTTTGGATTGTGCAATATTATGCAAACTCTGAAACCATATATCAGAATTATTCAAAACTTTGCACATATGTCCAGTGCGACCTCTTCTACCACGGTTGTAGAAACAGGACCGATCCTAAAAACAATATGGGCGCTGCAAGCCAATGATATTTAGCTAGCGTTAGTACTGTTATGGCTTTTTTTTCAAAAGCCTGTAAGAAGCGCACTGTTACTCACAAACTCGTCCAACTTTGCCCAATGGTAGAGCTCTATGCTGTGCCTAATCATGTGCATCATAAAGGTTGTTTTATGTAACGATATTCAGCTCCATATTCAAACATTTGTTTCTAAGAAACTATTAAAGCTACAGATGTACAATTTCCCGTGTAAAGTCATGCTATGATCTGCACTCAGAATTGATCATCACAAGTCAATTGACCACATGGTTAGGTGGCCATATTTAATTGTGTCAAATTCAACAAATATTCCTATTATTTTGATGCTTTTTAAAAAAATACTAATTCTAACCACACTGTTATGGAAAAACTCATGAAATTTGGCACAATGGTAGATAACGGTGCTGTGTTTAATCTTTGGTAACAAAGGTCACATGCTCTGGTGGCCATCTTGGTTGAAGCAAACCTATTTCTTTTCTTTTAATCAGATATTATTTATTTGGTTTTTCTTTTTCCTTTCCATACACTGTGAACATTTACAATAAAACCACAGCCTAAAAAAACTAACAGAACAAAAACAAGAAAAGAACAAAAACAAAAACAAAAAAAGTTGTACAACAGTACAATCCCTATCTGCAGTCCCTACTTTTCTATCCATCTTTATTCTATTTACTATTGCACATTTCCTTTCTCCCCCCCCTTCCCCCTTTTTCCCCTCCCTTTTCTTCCACTTATAATATAATATTTTGTCCTCTTAATCCAGGAGGTCTCAAGTCCGATTTAATATTCATTTTTCCAATCCACCTATTCCAAATTCCCTGAAATTTACCTGACTGGCCCCTCATCCTGTAAGTATGTTCTTCAAACCGAACATATTTACTAATCTCAGCTTTCCATTTTTCAATTGTAGGGGGATACTCTGAACTCCATTTGACTGCTATTAATCTTCTAGCCAGAAACAGTAGCCTTTTTATTGCTAAAGTGCTGTTATTATCTAGATAGTCAGAGTTAAAACCTCCTAGAATACATGTTAATGGGTTAATATCCACTATATTTCCATATATTCTATTTAAACATTCAATCACCCCTATCCAGTACCTTTTTAGTTTTGGACATCTCCATAATAAATTAATAAGTGTGCCTTCCTGATGCTTGCATCCCGCACACTTTGGGTCTGTGCGGGCCACTATTTTATATAAAAACTCTGGGGTTCTGTACACCCTATGTATAATAAATAATTTAGTTAATGTGATAAAGTAATAGACACATCTTGCACTCCTTGAAGTACTGCCCTCCATGTTTCCTCTTCAATTATGCCTATATCCTCTGTATCAGTTTTTTTAAAAAGGAACTAAGGAAATTTCCATTGATATGCAGGGAGCCCCTCTCCTGCTACTCTCCTCAAGGCTCTGGGTGGAGGGATGAGGTTCTCTTTAATGTGTATACTCGGCCTGATGTGTCCAATGTGCTCTCCTAGGGCACACATGTCTCTTAGGTGTCCTTATGGGGGATCGTATTGATATTCTTTGGCGCGGCTGTGCGGCTTCCACATTTTCTGCAGAAGACGTGTATCCAAACCTCTGTTATTAACCTTAGTGGTGAGACAAGTTGTTTTACATGCTGGTTCGTGAGTGTGCCATGATGCCTTTCTACTGTCGTATTGATATTCTGTCGCGGAATGTGAGGGGTTCCTATGACAAATTTAAGCGTGTTATGATTTTAAATTACCTGAAACAACATCGTCCGCACATTATTCTCTTGCAGGAAACCCACCTGACGGGTAGCAAGGTTTTGTCGTTGAGACGCCCATGGCTCCACAAAACGTACCATGCCACTTACTCGGTGTATGCGATTAGCAGGTCCCTTCCTTGCTCTGTCTATCCATACCATCATAGATCCTGGGGGCAGGTTCCTTGTTTTGGTACTGAATGTAAATGTGATGCACTTTGCTATTGTTAACATGTATGTTCCACCCCCCTTTCATGTGCAGATCCTCTACACTGTCTTTCAGAGGTTGGCGGCTTTCCTTCCTTTACCTGTCCTAATAGCAGGGGATTTCAACAACATATTAGACCCCTCTCTGGACTCCTCCAATGTGGCCAGACCCGCTGGATTAGATCTGATATCCTGGGCGGACACGGCCGGCTTGGAGGAGGAAAAATCTGGGACAGCGGGTGTACTCTCCTCTCTCCCACACCCATGGCTCCTCGGCCTGTATAGATATGGCCTTTGGCAACAGGGATCTACTTAATCTGGTTGTCGGCGCTAACTATCTACTCAGAGGACTGTCGGACCATGTCCCCTTATCCATTTCCCTGCTGCCCCCTGGTCTGGGGAGCACTGGGTGTTGAAGGCTGTCACCGAGCTGGCTGAACGTGGAAACGTTTTCAGACCATATAGTCTCTGCTATGGACAGATACTGGGATGTAAATGAAGGTACAGCCTCCACTAATATTGTGTGGGATGCCTTCAAAGCAAATGTAAGGGGAGAATTTGTTTCGGCTATTAAGGCCTCCCGGATGGCGTTTAACACTACTCTGGAGGAGTTGCAGAAGGTCGAGTCTGCGTGTGCAGCGGCTTTTGCGGATTCCCCGGGGGAGTCCTCACTAGAGGCGCTGAGTGGCACGCAGGGCCCTTAACCTCCATCACGTGGAGATGACTAGATGCTCCCTGCGGGAATCGAATCAAAAAACTATCCCGTGTATTCTATGTGAGAAGGGCGATAGGGTTACGGAGCCTCGGGCCATCCTTCAAGAGTTTCAAATATACTACCAGCACCTCTACTCCAAAATCCAAACCTACGATTCGGATCGCCTGGATGGACTCTTGGGGGGTTTATCCTTGCCAGCTTTGGGCAATGATGATAGAGGTTTTATAGATACGGATGTGTCGATTCCTGAGGTACCGACGGCCATTGCCTCGTTCCCTAACGGGAAATAACTGGGCCCGGATGGCATGCCCGGGGAATGGTATAAATTGTATGCTGGGCAACTGGCTCCCAGACTTTGGGACCTCTATTCATCTGCCTTGGTGTCTGGTGGACTCCCGGATTCCTTCAGGGATGCCCATGTAGTGCTCCTCCCCAAACCCAGCAAGGATCCTCTTCTGTGTTCCTCTTACCGACCCATAGCCCTTTTAAATATGGACCTAAAAATCCTAAGGTACTGGCTACTCGATTGTCCAGGGTAATTGTCTCACTGGTAAATATTGACCAGACCGGTTTCATGCCAGGCAAGTCCACGGACACCAATCTGCGAAGGGTATTTACTCACATCCGAAAAAAGAAGAGGGTTTTACCCAGAGTACCAAACCCAGAATTAGAGTATATAAGTTCATTAAAGACTCTCTAAGACAACTACCCCCAGCTGCTATCGCAAGACATAGACAGAAAAACAGGAGATAAACCAAAAAAGGGGGTTAACTTAAAGTGAAGCTAATAAGGAGGGTCGGAGAGTCCAAAATGTAGTACAAAATGAATAGTTGATTAATTACAAAATTGAATTAAAAGGATATATTGCACCACTTCATCCAGCACCCATAATACATCTAAAAAATGGTTATTGCAACAACCCGTTCATTCAAACATAAACATGCACTCTCTGGACAAGCTGACGTATATATTGTAGAATACCGGGTGGTCCTCAAAGAGGGAAGCGCTGCAAATTTATATTATATTCTGAAAGTAAATCAGAGGATTTCACTACTTGAACCTCGGGACCCTAGTTCTATTGTGTTTGTGCCTTTTCTGTTAATCACAAAAAGGTTCAGTTTTCACAGGCTGATAGTGTAGCCAGTTAAATGTCACTAATGTAACTTTTACTCCCAATTTTGAGCTGGCAGTACTCAGGGAGAGTAGCTTGATTGAAGATGAATCTTTGTATTTCTGAGACTAAGCCCGTAGACTGGTGAGTCATAGAGAATGTCACCCTGAGTTGTAATCACACAAGGAAGAGAAATCAACCAAATTGTGTATAATGTCTCGCATGTATCTGTACTCACCGGTGCTTGATTGTTTCACTGGGCAGTCTGTTGAAATCGATCAAGTGTGTCTCAGTAGATAACTGCTCCTAGACGTCCTTTTTAATATGTTGATTAGCCAGCCCACTTGGAGAAAAAGTATCCAGGATTCTTAGATGGTGTCCTGCTGTATGAGGTGATGTATTGGGGGTCCCGGATGGTTCTGAAAATTTAAATGAAGAAATCACTGCATCGCGCTGTTTTGTAATCCAGTACCTGGAAGTTATAGACCTGACGACATGTAGGTGGTCAGTGGGCTTAATGTCCACAAACGAATGACGCGTTTCGCCCCTCCTTTGTTTTCAGGGCTTCGTCAGATCCTGATAGGGGTGAGGCTCACAAGGTTTTTATTCTTCTACTCATGTGATGCCCTTAACCCTTTGAGTGCTGTGATAAACTGAGCTCGGGATTTTGAATTTACATACAAACATTCAAAATAAAGGGGAATAGTAGTCTACATAGTGTGAGCTGGGGAATAGGTAGCGCGTGCAATTGCTCCCTGGGGTGAGCAATCTTGCAAGGTTTAGAGACCAGACCAGTGACTTATCTTCAAACAGTGTTACATTTATTGGTGCAACACACAGGCTATGTACAGTGCTCAAAGAAAGTAAATACTTCAAAAACAAAATCCTAGCCGTGTCCCGGCACTAACTAAACATACGATAGTCCTGACTACCAACCTGTACAAACCTATTGTTTGCCAGGCTTCAGCAAAACACACTGACCAACCTTATGCTCCAGCAGATAGAGAGTGTCTGCTCCCCAGGCTCCAGAGCTCTGTCTGTTTGCCTCACCTGCACTAAATTGCCACTGAGGCAAAGCGTAAAACCTGGGGCTTACTATAGGTTCCGGAAGGTGTAAGAGAGGAATCTGGGTGACACATAAACCCCGGACAGGACCTCTCCTTGCTCTCTACATGATGACCTGCTACATACCCTCCCCCCTTGTTTCAACCCCCTGGTTGCAACACTGAGAGCTACACAAGCGTAGACTCTGGACAGGGCATCCACGTTGGCCATTTTTACACCCGGTTGTGACTGGACCAGTCACTACTGGACTCTTCAATGATGTCCAGCTCAAGCATTTTCTTCACCTCACTACTGACATCTTTCCTCCTTGCCTCAGGAATACGGTAAGGCTTAAGTTTAACCCGGGCCCCTGGTTCAGTAACAATGTCATGTTGAGTTACCGACATCTGACCAGGCAACTCTGAAAACTTCTCTTGGTTTTTTATTAAGAACTCCCTGCTTTTGTGATTTAGACAGCGACTCAGCAATTTTTACTTCAGGAACATGAAGGGGTTCATTATTCAGCTGGTGGGCTACTGGGAGGGACCCAGCAGCTAGCGATACTCTATCTCTCCAGGGCTTTAGCAAGTTCACATGGTATATTTGTTCTGGTTTTCTTTTCCCGGGTTGATGAATTTTATAATTTACTTCCCCCACTCTCTCTATCACTTCAAAGGGACCCTGCCACTTAGCAAGGAACTTGCTCTCAACCGTGGGGACTAATACCAGCACCCTGTCACCAGGTGAGAAAATGCGGACTCGAGCATTCCTGTTATATACTCTCTGCTGAGCTGCTTGCGATCGAGCTAAATGCTCTTTTACAATTGGCATTATCACTGCAATCCTGTCCGGCATCTGTGAAATATGCTCAATAATGCTTTTGTGGGGTGTCTTCTCCCCCTCCCAGGTCTCTCTGGCTATGTCCAGAAGTCCCCGAGGGTGTCTCCCATAGAGCAACTCAAAAGGAGAGTACCCTGTAGAGGACTGAGGAACTTCTCTGATGGCAAACATCAGGTATGGAAGCAAATAGTCCCAGTTTTTCCCATCCTTGTCAACAACCTTTTTCAGCATGCTCTTTAGGGTTTTATTAAAACGCTCTACTAAGCCGTCAGTCTGAGGATGATATACAGAGGTTCGCAAATGCGTCACCTTAAACAACTTGCACAATTCTTTTGTCACTCGTGACATAAATGGGGTGCCTTGGTCCATCAGAAGGTCCTTAGTAGGGATGCACAGATACTTTTTGAGTACCAGTGCAGATACTTGGCATTTTCATGAGAACTACCAGGGTTGCAGCGGTTGCGGCTGGGACCTGGCTCTAGCCCTCCACCACTGTCCTGAAATCATTAGTCTGTATTGTTTTAGAAAAACTGTCACATGACAATAAACAAAAATGTATCAGTACTCGTACTTGTAAGTACTCGGCAAGTACCAGTACTCGTACTCGCAAAACTGGTATCTGTACATCAATTTATTTATATGTATAAAAATAAAATCGTACATTAAAACAGATGTACAAATCCCAAGAGCTCCGTGTGCTCCTTACAAATGACAGCTGCCTCCTAACTTTTGAATTTTTCTCTAGTGTAGTCTTGGAGCTCAAAAGTATCGGTGCATGTACTCGTACTTGTACTGAGTACTGTACTTGGTATCTGTGCAACCCTAGTCCTTAGGGACCCCGACCCGGCTAAACAGCTGTAGCAATTCTTTAGCTATATTCTTAGCTGATGCCTGGCGTAGGGGAATTGCTTCAGGGTAACGGGTAGCGTAATCCATAATGACCAGGATATACTGATGCCCTCGGGCAGACTTCGGAAGTGGGCCCACAAGGTCCATAGCTATTCTCTCAAAAGGCACTTTGATTATTGGCAAGGGTACTAAGGGGCTCCGAAAATGAGGTAGGGGTGCCGACATTTGACAAACCGGACAAGATTTGCAATAGTTTTCAATGTCTTTTTGTACCCCAGGCCAGTAAAACCTCTGTAAAACCTTTTCAGTGGTTTTCTCGGTATCCAAATGACCCCCCAATAAGTGTCCATGGGCAAGCTCCAATACCACCTTTTTGTATGGCTTGGGGGACCACTAATTGCTCAATAGTTTAATCGTTCTTTTTATACACGTGATATAGCATGTCATCAATACTACTGAAATAAGGAAAAGAGAGCCTATTCCCAGGTTCAACAGGTTCCCCATTAATCATCATAACATTTTCCCAGGCCCTCACAAGAGTAGGGTCTTTCCTCTGCTCACTACCAAAGTTCTCTCTATGAGTGTTAAGATCTGCAAACTCTAGAGTAGCCTCAGTTTCAGCAGAGGGCGGTCTATCCGCATTGGCTATAGGGCCTTCATCAGATTCTTCCAATTCTCCTGCCAAAACAGAGAAGGGAAAGTCTGGGGACCCCCAAGCGGAGTCCTCTGAATACAACTTCTCTGCAGCACCCATGTATTCGGATTCTGTCTCTGGTTTAGAAACTGTGGCACCGTCTGGGTGTTCCCAGAGTCCCCAAAATTCAGGGAAGTCTCTCCCAATAATCACCTCATGCACCAACTGAGGCACAACCCCAACCAAGTGCCTCAGATTACCCCGTGCGGTTCCAAACTTCACAGTTGCTATAGGATACTCCCGAGTATCACCATGCACACACACTACAGCAACCTTTTTAGCCTGGAAGTTCACAGGGCCTAACAATTCAGCCTTAATCAGAGTTACTAAACTTCCAGAGTCCAGCAAAGCAGTAACATGCTTATCATTCACAGTTATTGCACACATGTGTTTTCCCTTCACTGGTACTGCGGTGCATGAAATAGCGGCAAACAAAGACTGCCGCCTTTCCTTGAAAGACACGTCACACTGCATAGGCTCATCAGTCAATGGACAGTTCGCAGCTACATGTCCAAGTTCCTGGCAACGAAAACATCTAACATTCCTCAGGTTAGGTCTGCTGACTGGCACTGGTTTTCCTGCTTTGGAATGCCAGCCTCCCAACTTTACATCAGCAGTTCTTCCCCCGGCTTCCTTGCCACGCTCACCACCCACTTCCCCTGGAACAGTCTTACCGGTTGCCAAGGGAGACCGTGGTTTTGGGCGGAAAGTCCATGGGCTCACAGGGAAGGCGTTCAAGTCCTCAGCTGCAAAGTACCTCTCAACAATCTCCACAAGCTGATCGACCGACTTAGGGTCCCCTTGGGTTACCCACTTTTGCAAGATGACAGGTAAGGATCTTAGGAAGCGATCCATGACTACCCGCTCAATGATCTGTGGCCCCGATAGGGACTCTGGTTGCAGCCATTTTCGGACGAGGTGGATGAGGTCAAACATCTGTGACCGTGGCGACTTCCCAGCTTGGTAAGACCAGTTGGTAACGCGCTGTGCTCGCACCGCCAAAGTAACACCTTGCCGTGCTAGTATCTCCACCTTGACCTTGTCATAATCCATGGCATCCACAGACTCCAAATCATAATATGCTTTCTGTGATTCGCCAGTTAGCAAGGGCGCCAACAGTCCCGCCCACCGTGTCTGAGGCCAAGCTTCCCTCTCAGCGGTCCTTTCAAATGTTAACAGGAAGGCCTCTGGATCATCCTCTGCTGTCATCTTGGAAAGGAAGCGACTAACATGGATGGGTGAGGAGTTGTCTGAAGAATCTGCAGCTTGTACGGGAGACCTCTGTGCCAGCGCCTGCACTACCTCTGTCAGAGTCTTCCGATCTTCTTCAGCAGCAACTGCTAGCTTTTCACAAAATCTTTGGGTCTGTTCCTGTACAGCCTTAAACATGTCCCGCTGTGTAGCATTAGCCTGTTGCTGTGCTGCATTAGCCAACACCAACTGTTTTATAACTTCATCCATTTTCTGTCACTTCAGGTACTGGCCCTTTAAATAGCAGGTTCTTGCTATTACTTGCCCAAAGTTCTCCACCATATGTGAGCTGGGGAATAGGTAGCGGGTGCAATTGCTCCCTGGGGTGAGCAATCTTGCAAGGTTTAGAGACCAGACCAGTGACTTATCTTCAAACAGTGTTACATTTATTGGTGCAACACACAGGCTATGTTCAGTGCTCAAAGAAAGTAAATACTTCAAAAACAAAATCCTAGCCGTGTCCCGGCACTAACTAAACATACGATAGTCCTGACTACCAACCTGTACAAACCTATTGTTTGCCAGGCTTCAGCAAAACACACTGACCAACCTTATGCTCCAGCAGATAGAGAGTGTCTGCTCCCCAGGCTCCAGAGCTCTGTCTGTTTGCCTCACCTGCACTAAATTGCCACTGAGGCAAAGCGTAAAACCTGGGGCTTACTATAGGTTCCGGAAGGTGTAAGAGAGGAATCTGGGTGACACATAAACCCCGGACAGGACCTCTCCTTGCTCTCTACATGATGACCTGCTACAATAGTCATAGATGGCCTAGAGATGGAAATATAGTTACGGCTAACACTTTTAAGGTTCAAAACCTATTACAGAAGGTGATGTCACTCATAATAATATCTTTTAAGTTTTGTGAGAAATCAGACAGTCAATTAAACAAGAAATAATATATAATCAAGGGTAGGATTTGGGTCTCCACTAATCACAAGGGTGGGGGTAATTCAATGTTCATTAAACACAGGGAGAAGTTACAAATTAGAAGTTAATCATTAAAAGTTACTTATAATCCTGATCTGCAAGGGACTGATCTTTGTATTATGCACAGTTGGGAGGATGGGTATTTAAGGAGAAAGATAAAGTAGACTAGGATTTGCCATATGGGGCAAGCATTTGGGAACCACAGGCGTAAGGGCTGGAGGAATACCTGTAAACTACATTCGTTATTCAAACCATGTGGGACCATAGTATTTAACTTAAAGATCCACATTTTTTCCTTTTGGAGTAAGACCGCGTTGAAGTCTCCCCTACGTGCTGATAATTTAAGTGCATATATTCCCTTAATCCTTATCCCTGCGGTTCGTCCTCCATGATACTTAGAAAAATGTTGCGCTAATGGGCTCTCTTTGTCTTGGTTTCTTGTGTCTCTTAGGTGTTCACCTATTCTCGTCTTTAACTCACATTTTGTCTTTCCGATATAAAACTTTTTGCAAGGGCATTCTATTTGATAGTTAACCCGCATTGTGTTACAATTAATGAAGTGTAGGATATCAAAACTGGTGGTACCTTTTGAGTCCACAAACTGTTTGGACTTATGGACTAAGGGGCATATATGACAATGCCCACATGCAAACATCCCTTTGCGGGTATCCAAGTAAGAGAGGTGGAGGAACGCCTAGCACTATACGTGGATGATCTCATCCAGTTTCTCTCCGATGCTGGCCCATCTCTGCGGGCGGCTTTGGAGGTGCTGGAGGAGTTTGCTGTGTTCTCGGGGCTGCGGGTGAACTGGTCAAAGTCACTTATCTTGCCACTGAGCCCTCTGACTAGGCTACAGACGGACCCGGATCTTCCACTCCAATGGGTGGACAGACTTTACTCACCTGGGTGTCACAATTACTGCTAAGGTAGGGGACTACTATAAACTAAATGTGCTTCCCTTACTTCCGACCACTAAACGCAGGCTGGAGGCGTGGATGCATCTGCCGCTGACCCTCATTGGTGTCATAGATTGACTCGGACAGGTGTGCCGTCACGGCCGGCTCCTCCCCCTGGGCGCGGCGCCTCCTCCTCCTCTTAAACACAGCTGGGTCAGTCACTAGGCGTTCAATCGTGGTGGAACGTCGAGCGACTGACTCTGTGGGGAACAGAGCCACAGACCATCCACAGCCTTAAGTGAGTTCAGCCTCCCTGTTGGGAGTCAGCTACTGCTAGCTGCTACGGCTCACATTGCTACACAGCATTACCTCCTACTCCTCCTGAACTCCCTCCACTCTTGAACCGCAAGTACAAGGGGATCTTCCCCTACCTGTTGGTAGCCACTTCAAGCCATATTAGACGTGTATGATAGCAATGAACTGTGTGCATTGATACCAACTGGAATACCATATTGCTGGTTTTCTCCCACCTATTTGTAGCCACTTTAAAGCAATATTGAGATGTATATACTAGCAAGGATCTGTGTGCATTAATACCAACATATGAACATATCATATTGTTGATTATTACGGATTGCATAACCTGCCACACCGTGATCACTGTGGATTGGAGAGGGGTGATAGGAAACGATTCCCTATTTATTCCTGCAGTGACAAAACTACAATTCACCACACGCCTCCACTTGAGGTTGATAGTTATAACCAAAATACCTAAACTGTATACCTTTGACCCTCATTGGTCATATCCCTATAACATTCTAGGACGGGTACATGATGTGGAAGGCCCCCCATCACACTGAGTGTATTGGGGTTCCGCAAAACTGACCGAACCCTTACACCTAGAGTGTTAGTTCCGCAGTTGAGATCCAAGAGAGTACTGCCCTGCTGGATTGTGACAATTGGGCGCACTAATCTCATTAAGATGAAGGTGCTCCCCGTCCTGCTATACTTCCTGCGCATGTACCTAGTGCCTTGTTCAGGCAGATGCATGGACTCTTCTCCACCTTTGTGTGGAATTCCAGGACTCCACGGGTGAAGCTTCTCCAGGAGCCCTGGACTCAGGGGGGGCTTGGCATTACTTAACCTCAAGAAGTACTACCTGGCGGGCCCGATGGTGGTGGCCCACCGCTGGCTAACTGCAGAGGATGGAGATGCTGCTGTGGGGCCGTATGCAGCGTTTTCGGGATTGGATTAAAGAGGGGTGGGGGCGCCCTATCCCCTGACAGTCCCTATGGGGGCGACTCTTAAGGCTTGGGACGAGGTGCCTAAAATCCTTTACCCTGAAGCTACTTATGTCTCGCCACACGCCCCTCTGTGGAACAACCCGAAACTGAGACATTTTATGGATATCCCTGACTTTCACATTTGGTTGGAAAGAGGAATTAAGACGTTGGGGGATCTGACTTTGGCCGGTTAATTTGCCACCTTTGCAGAGTTACAGGAGAAATATAAACTTCTGAATAGTTATCTGTTTAGATACTTCCAGTTTAGACATGCCTTCCAGGCACAGATGGAGGTGACACACTGCTCCCTAAGTTTCGACCCTGGAATACATACTTAGGCGCGAGGGTATAATGAAACCTTTATCACTAGTGTACCAGGCCCTGTCGGCTGCGGCAGGTGTCCATAGACTCTCTTGCAAGCTGAAGTGGGTAATGGACATGCCGGATCTCTCTGACGATGCCTGAGAGGAGGTGTGGGACTACCCCTTTTCCCACTTGGTGTCTGTTAGGGACCGGCTCGTACAATTCAAAATCCTGCATCGAGTTTACTACACTCCTGAACGACTTGCGAGGATCTACCGTGATACCTCACTCTCCTGTTGGTGTTGTTGGGCTAAACCTGCAGACTTCCGTCACATTTTTTGGGACTGCCCGGGGATTGCAAGATACTGGACATTAGTAACAGACTTCATCTCACAGGTAATAGCACTTCCTGTTCCACCAACTTTCTCAGTGTGCGTATTGGGGCTCACTGAGCAGGTCCCCCCTACTACTGCTTTGCGCATACTGACTGGGGTATTTTTATTCTACGCTAGGAAATTAGCGGTCCTACAGTGGAAACGGAAAAACCCTCCCACTCTGGCAGAGTGGAGGGGCATCATTGATTCCTCTCTACATCTGTACAAAGCAGCCTACATTAGCAGAGGATGCCCAGGAAAGTTTGATAAGATTTGGGGTGGTTGGATTACTCTAGCCTAATACGGGGAAGAGATGGGGTTGAGAGACCCTAGGATATGATAGCGGTTGTCCTTATTGAACTGCCCCATGTCATTATACAGTTTCATACCATCACTGTCTGTTACGAAGGAACGGCAGGTGGATTTATGGAATGTTAGTAATTAAGTATGTGCCCCTACTGCTGTAGGAGAATGTTGTTACTATGTAATTTATATGCAAAATTGAATAAAAAGTACTTGCAAAAAAATAACAGAGAAAAGGCTTTGCAAAACATTAGTACCCATTTACAACAGTGCCATTCATTGGTCAGGGTTGAAGTTTGTATTAAAGGGGTTTTTTGATTTAAATAAAAATTAGAAATACTGTGGCATCTCAAATCCTGTTTGTAAGTTAATCCACGCATGGTTTATGTTATCTCTCAGTAAACTAAGGTCTAAACTATTTCCACAGGTCCTCTACCAGGGGATGCCACCTTGATACCATTAAATACAGTGAATCAAATCTATATGTAAAGATATACAAAAATTTATTAAATATAAATATATAGTATCCACACAATCCGATTATGTAATGGTAAAACAAAAAACGACGAGTAATGAAGACTTGGTCAGCTAAATTCTTACCTATAATAACCAACATAAGACAATTTCTGATATTCTAACTAAACATTGTCATTGTTTATTTGGGGATTCTAGGATAGCCAAATTCATACATAAAAAACATCTGTGACATTTCGCAGATGTCCATCATTAAAGGACAGGTTAGTAAAAAGTGAAAACAAGACGTCTGGATGTTGTAGATACCCTGGAACCTACCAATGCCAAACATTTAATTTTTGCAGATTTATCCAAGTAGGAACACAGATAACCACCCCAAGGAGTCAACTAATTCGCAGTAAACATTTTGCGAACTGCGAAACGGAGGGGGTGATATACCTGTTATTGTAACATGTTCTATATTGGAAAGACAAGGAGAATGCTAAAAAAGAAAAGAGACTGTCGGATCCCTTGGCCGATGTAGCAGGCTGTGATCTGAGATCACCAGTAGCCAGAAATATAGTTCAGACTCATGGAAGTAAAACTCAGGCACTCCGCTTTTTTTCCTTGACCGCGTGCATAGATCAAATCGGGGAGGAGATTGGGATAAGTCCCTTTTACAACGGGAGTGTAGATGGATACACCTAACTAAATCCCATGAAGATATATATGAAGCTATATGAAGCTATAAATGACATGATTATTTTTAGTTGCTTTTTGTGATCGAGTCCCACTTGACTTGTTCGTACGTTTCTATTTGGTCTGTATTGGCACTATCTGATGGAGGGGTCAATGGACA
>NW_017308138.1:184539-190629 GCF_000935625.1 Nanorana parkeri | reverse complement strand
AATATATATATAGATACACACAGGCATATATATATATGAAAATTGCTCCTACGTTTCCTTAAGTGAGAATCAATTGCTATTAGTGAGTGTATATAACATATACATACGTGTCTATAATCTAGGCCATGGCAGTTACATGTGTGTGTCCCAAATCCTAAGTGGGACATATATATACTGCTAAACGATATTATTAGGTGTGTGAAATCCCCACTAGTTAAGACACAGCAACAAAATTCAAAGCCTCAAAAAAGTGACTGCCAAAAATCAAAATGAAAAAAGGGGGGGAAAATTACCTAATTTTGATCCGAAGTGTATAAGGATGTGCTGTCCTCAGCTCACAGCTCCAAATGGTGCGCTCTCCACATTAGCCCCAGTGACATCCCTCCCCTTAAGTATTCCACACTGCCGAATTAAACGCACCGGACACAGGTGTTCCAGGCGCCGATCGGCGATGTGGACTCCCACTTGCGCATGCTCCGGAAAGCCGCGCATGCGCCCTGCAATCCCCTAGGTAACGAGGGAAGCAATCCCCAAGGACTGCCCCCTCGTTTTACATGCAAGAGGACATCTGTCCACGCACGTCAGGTTCGGTGAGCGCTTGGCGATGGAAGGCCAGGGATAGAGGAATGAAGTCCAGAGGTCCCAGGAGAAAACTCCATCGATCTCTGCACCCCATGCTCATCACTATGTAAGGCATCCGATCCCCAAATAGGGACACATATGCATGTGTCAGTTTCCAACCCATCCAATGGACATATTTAATATTAAACAGTATCAATGAATACATAGGAATTCATTGGACTACTAAGGTTATTATAATTCGTTGATCAAAGTGCACTCAACTATTCCAACTACATATCATCACCATGTAGAGTTTATATAATCGATCCTAATTTCCATCAAATTATAATTAATAAAGGGTATATCCTGTCTCTTCTATTTATTCAAAAGGAGCAATGTCATAAATCATTGAATTACGAACATATATCTGAGCACCTCATCAAGTCCCGGAGGGAACAGTGTATCCCAAATCGAGAATCCACTGTGCCTCCGACTCCAATAGTCTTTTATATTATTATAAAGAATACTTTTTTAAATGATAGGGAGGCCCAATGGGCTGTAACTCCCTACTATATAGCATTCAATACATCTCTGGTGCCAAAAGGCACTACCATTTCTTTTCACAAAAATGTTTTTGACTTTTAACATAGAGGTGCTCAGTTCCAATTCTTTTATTTGCGAATAAAATACCTCTAAATTGTAGAAAATGCGATTTGACTATTCAATCAGATTATATTGAGATACGATTCGCACAATATATTAAGCATGGTCCAAAAGCCAATGTGTAGAGGCAACACACTGGGGGTAGGGCCTGATAAGTAAATCACCCTCAGGTCCTGTAAACGTCTAACAAAAAATTAGTGGGTCGCTACCACCGTGGCTCCTTGTATTAATCTCTCCCCCTAATATTGTATATGCAGAAAAAAAGTAAAAGAAAGGGTTTGTAGAGAGATGTATATCGATCCATGCGTAAAAATATATCAAATTTGGCTCTCTTACACTGCCCAGGGCATTCCTCCCTTTGAGGCCCCGGGGTGCCGGTAGAGATGATGGATGGTATGTGATGGCAGGGCTAGACATAGCCACCCACCTCATCCCGGTCCTCCTCACGTCAACCCACCTCCAGGTACCAGATGCCCGCTCCGTGTGTGGCTTTCCGCACACGGGGTTAATTCCAGCAATGTGTCCCCCCACTTATCATAGGCATTACATCAAGATGGGCACGCCCAAATTGATGATATACAATGTAAATAACTATATGCACAATTTCCATTTGATAGATGAATCCGATCCCCTGAAGAAGCTTAAATGCGAAACCCGTAGGGATGAATCATGTCGGGATGAATTTTGATAGACAAAACTTGGAGATTATACCAATGAATGGATCATTTGGAATGAATCATGGTTGATGTGTATCAAAATTTTATTAAATTAATTTATGCATTTTGAGCTACCTACTAAGAAGGGATGAATCATGTTGGTCAAAACTGGGATATTACATCCACTAATGTATGTAACAATGTTATTTATGAGTTTTATCAACTGCAATGATTAAGAATACTCTACTGTAAATAATTTTATGTACAATAAATTTGATATATTTTTACGCATGGTTCGATATACATCTCTCTACAAAGCCTTTCTTTTACTTTTTTCTGCATCTCATGAATAATGCTGGTTGTTCAATCTGATATCTATTGATATGTTTATTCCATAGTGGATTTTGATGTCTGTTGGGGTCCGTATTGTTCTGGAAATTAATATTCGCTCCTGCTCATAGAAATCCGCTGCGCTAAAAAGTACAGTTCTCAGCTCTTTTATATATGATTGAGCGCGCTCAGCTGTACCAAGTAAAACAGACACGAGCTGTACCCACGTTGGATGCTCAGTATAAAGTCCTGTCTAGTGCAGTGAGCTCCCTTTATTTATAGCACACAAAGGGATAACAGCAGGAAGTGATGGCCCCAACAGTCAATCAATTCCTCAATACATTTACATAACACAGAGTCAGCCCATGAGACCTGTATACATTTGAATAGACAATAGAAAGGCGAGTATGTGCTCGTGCATAGTTTCCAGCTGCTAGTTCATGAGAACTCCGTGCACACTAGTTAACAATGAAAACCATGTGCAATGGAGTTCCCGCCAAAACACTACACAAAGCAATCAGCGTGTTAACTGTGGACGCCGCTCTGACCAGACGCGTGCATATACTCCGGCCGTTACCACTGGCGCGAATTCTATTCAGCATTGCTCAGTGTCAGTGAACAATGCTTAATACCGTCTTTCCCCGAAAATAAGAACTACCCCAAAAGTAATGTTATGGAAATTCACTTGGTTCAACGCACAAATCCATGTCGCATTAAGCTGCGCCAAACGCAAAGAATTTCCCCCGTTGTACTACGCTCCTTTATGCGAGGACTGGAAGTATTTCCCTTCTATAGAGTCATGTAGAGTCAGGAGACAGATGTTGCTTGCTCGATAATCCCATGCTAAGAGCGCCCTGAGCACAGGTATGTTTATTGTTTATACCTGCCCAACAGGAAGTGATGTCAGACAGGAAGGGGTGTCTCAAACAGCGAGACAGGAAGTGATGTCAGACAGGAAGTGAACAGGAGTCAGCTAACAATTCACATGTAGTAACAATCAATGAACACCGGAGTGACTTTATCCCACGTTGCTCAGTGAGCAATGCCACATAACGTTACTATGATTCTCATGCGCGCTCATTCACAGGGACAACGTTATGTCATCTCAGGCATGTTGATCAGGCACACCAGAGAGAACAAACGCACGTTCCTTTCATATACTGCGTTCAAGACAATGTATCCACGCAAGCCAATAAATCCATGCATTGCACGGGGGGCCCCAGCCGGCGTCCATACATTCGCCAAGACACAGCTCCGCTGCGCATAAGAAATCTCCTCCAATGGATTAATCCCCCAGCGTCTATTTACCGAGACACTGAGAGACTAATGACAAAACATTACAATACACTAAAAACACATCCTAATAAAATTTCCACAACAGTAAGACCTAGCACTATTTTTAAACATTCCTGTAATATAAGACCTACCCTGAAAATAAGACCTAGTTTGGGGGTGGCCCAGAGAGCAACCAGAGTACATGGCGGGGATCAACCGCTGCGCCGCAGCTCCCTCATGCTGCCCTGTCACGAAATCAGCAGACACCTGTCTGCCTCAGCCTTTGCTTAGAGAGCTGCCGCCGGGCAGAAAATTAAATTTCCCAGCAGCACAGCAAGGAATGTATAGCCAGTGGGGTCGGAGTGAGGTGACTGAGCAGTCCAGCCTGGTGACGAGAGAGGTGGCTCCCTTGCGGGGATCACACAGAGAACTGTGGACGGCATCAGAGAGGAGAGCTCCAGGACAGCTGCAGCCTGCAGGTATTGTGACAGTATTTAAAATAAGACATCCCCCGAAAATAAGACCTAGTGTGATTTTTTTGGGGGAAAAAAATATAAGAGGGTGTCTTATTTTCGGGGAAACACGGTAGAACTGAAATGCGAGTTTATCTGCGGGGAAAACGCCATATTATTTCCAATGTGTTGATCAGACACATTAAAAAGACATGAGCGTATGTTCCTTCATACCATGTCCCTAAAGCAAATACATCTCAGCCAACCGAATAAATCTGCGCATTACACAGGGGCCCTCGCTGGCGTCCATACACTTGCGAAGAGGACACCGTTCCGCAATGCACATTAATCTCCACCAGCCAACAGCCCAGCGCATAGCACATGGACCATTCGCCGTCGGAGATCTTTGTGCACAGCGGCCGCGTCTCCACATCCATAGGACGATATCCACTCCAATGGTTTATCCTCAATGCCGATTAACCCCGGCCATGCTCCATAGAGCATAACCCGGAAAACCTGACAGAGACATGATGACAATATTCACATATACAATATACTAAAAACACATCCTAATAAAATTTCCACAACAATATATATTTCATCTTAGGGGAAGTGTAAAATAGTTTTTTCAAGCTATTTTAAGAAGTTTTTCTGTGGATACTATATATTTAATACATTTTTGTATATCTTAACCTAAAGCTTTGATTCGCTGTATTTAATGGCATCAAGGTGGGATGCCTGTAGGGGACCTGTGGAAATAGCCATTATTTAATTTCAGGAGACCCACTTATTGATTTTACAGTCTATATTATACTATATTATTTAGAATAATTCCCTCCTTCCCCATGTGTATTTATAAGGTCTAAACTACCAGTAAGCCATTGAAAATGACTGTTGTAAAAACTAAAATAAAGGGTTTCCGGAAAAGAAGAACTTAGATACTTATCTCTCCTGCTGCCTGCATTGATTGCTGCAGTAGTAAAGGGAAATAACTGACTGATGAAACTTTAGCAAGGGTCATGTTAGGAAATGTGTTAGGTTCCTTCTTCCGAGCTCATCCCAGTGGTAAGATCCAATGGCCCTTACCTGGCTATTGTGTCCTGTAGTTATATAGGAGTCAAGAGGGAGGCACCACATATCTCAGTGGGGGACAAGAAATGCAGCATTCCCAGAAATTTCAAATTCTAAAGATTCCCTGGTTGTAATTTCTCCTTACCATTTGCAGTGGCCAGTAAGGCGAATATTTAAGTAGTTTTTTTATGGGGAGTTTTTTATTTTATTTTTATAGGTATTTCAGAAAATTCTTTTTTTTTTTTCAGTTAACGAATTGCAAAGGGTTAGAAACTCTTACGTTTTTATTGGTCTGTTTTAGAGCTGCAGCTAACGATTATTTTCAAAATCGATTAGTTAGCCAATTATTAAGTTCGATTAATCGGTTAATCGAGTAAAAAAATAAAATACATTTTTTTAAATGGCTCCAGTGATGGGACTACTAGTTTGTATTGAGATTGCAGTCCATCACAGGATCAAGCTTGGAGCGGTGGAAGTAAAAAAGAAAAAAAAAAAGTGTGGTGTGCAATATAGTGAAATGAAAAGTGTAAAATTATACAGCAATGAATGCAGAATGGCATTGGCTATAGAGGACTACAAAACCCAGCAATAGTACATTATACAGCACAATTTAGAATACCACCAGCTATAGAGGAATACAACAAATCCCAGCAATAGTACATTATAGCTGGCGGTATTCTGCATTGCGCTGTATAATGTACTATTGCTGGGTGTTGTAGTCCTCTATAGCTAGTGGTATTCTTCATTGCACCACTGTATAATGTATTATTGCTGGGATTTGTTGTACTCCTCTATAGCTGGTGGTATTCTGCATTGCGCTGTATAATGTATTATTCCTTGATTTGTAGTCCTCTATACAGCAACAATGCAGAATACCACAAGCTATATAGGAGTACAACAAATCCCAGCAATACATTATACATACAGTGTATAATGTATTGCTGGGATTTGTATTCCTCTATAGCTGATGGTACATTGTGTTGTATAATATACAGCACAATGTACCATCAGCTATAGAGAAATACAAATCCCAGCAATACATTATAGAGCACCATGTGTGGGAAAGTGCAGGCTTACCTGAG
>NW_017308138.1:179526-182263 GCF_000935625.1 Nanorana parkeri | reverse complement strand
CAGCCTTCCGGCACCTTGTTTCTGAGATCGGGCCTGTCTATCGGCGGCTGTCATCCGCCCACACCTGCTCCTCCTTACTTCTTCTCCCCACGCCCCTGTGCCGATCGTGGATTTGGGCGGGCGGTGAGCGTGAGGCGGGTGTGGCGCGCAAAGTGTGTGGAGCCGTGAACAGGGCCAACCAATCGGAAGCCGATTAAATGATGATTGAAAAAGTTGACAACTTTTTCAATAATCGATTATGTCGATTAGTTGTTGCAGCCCTAGTCTGTTTCCAATTTTGGCATTCTACATTAAGCACCTGTTGCCAATCACCATTTCTGCAGCACTTTATTGTGATGCAAATTAGACAGGTGCATGCAACAGCTGAAATTTCTTTCATAATATTAAAATCCCCTATGTAGTTCAGCCTTTATGCTGGGCCAATACATTGATAATGTTTGTGACCAAATTGCTTAAAAATTTCCAACTATTTAAGAAAAACAATTGACAGTTTTGATTTTTTGTAAAGGGAAGGGATGAGTCTCAGGCTCAACTCATGTTATTTGTGGTTTAAGTAAATGGTGTACTAATGCAGCCGTTTACGTGCATAGAAACCAAATTACAAAGGACTTCATGGTCTCTGAACTGTGGCCAGGTGGCTTAGAGGGGCCAGTCACAGGGGGTTCTCTTATGTTCCAGCCCCTCCCTGTAAAAGCCCTGGTTCCTGGCAGCCTTTGTTCAGTGTGTGTTGGAGGAGGTATAAAGTAGGTAAGGAGAAAATCTGGGAGGGATACTTCTCCTGAAAACTATGTTTACATGGATGCACATACAGTAGGGTTGCCACCTTTTCTTCAAGTGAAACCCGAATACTCTAGCTCCACACGCGGCAAATTTTTTTTTTATAACCCTAACATACAGTCATGGCCAAACATATTGGCACCCCTGCATTTCTGTCAGTTAATGCACCACTGCACACAGAAAATGGTTGCAATTACAAATGTTTAGCCATTTTCCTGTTTATTTCTTTTGTTTGTATTGGTATGACACACAAAAAGTGGAGAAAAATAAAGCTGGACTGGGCAAAATTATCGGCACCTTCTCCAAATTGCAAGAAATAATTGCATTCCAAGTTTTTGAGGAAAAGCATGGACATTCTCAAAGTTACAAGTTCATCTCCAGAGATCTTAATGTTCCTGTGTCCAACATTGTCAAGACGTTCACAGCCCATGCCACTGTAGCTAATCACCCTGGACAAAAGAGAAGAAAATGATCTTTAGATTGTAAGCCCTCCTGGGCAGGGCCCGCCTTATCATCTTGTCTTGAATTGTAATATCTTCCCTATATTGTAAAGCACTCTGCAAACTGCTGGCACAATATAAATCCTGTATAATAATAATCAAAGATTGCAACAAAGGATTGTTCGAATGGTGGATATAGACCCTCGATCAACTTCCAGATAAATTCAAGCTGACCTTCAGGCACAGGGTACAACTGTGTCGGCTAGCACTATATGTCGCCATCTTAATGAAAAGGGACGATATATGGTAGGAGACCCAGGAGGACCCAACTGCTGACACAAACATAAAAACGCTAGATTGGAGTTTGCCAAACTCGCCTGAGGAAGCCAAAATCCTTTTCGGAAAATGTGCTGTGGACAGATAAAACATAATTACAGCTTTTTGGTAAAACCCTTCATTCTACTGTTTTTAGGGTTACTTTGAAGCTTCAGGCACTGGATGTTTTGCCTCTGTGCACGGCATTATGAAATCTGAATACTACCAAAGAATTCTAGGGTGCAATGTAGGGCCCAGTGTCAGAAAGTTAGGTCTCTGTCAGAGGTCATGGGTCTTATGGCAGGACAATGACCCAAAGCACATGTCAAAAAGCACCCAGAAATGGCTTCAGACAAAGTGCTGGCTGGCCAGCAACGAGTCCAGATCTGAATCCCATAGAGCCCCTGTCAAGAGAGCTGGAGCAGTTGGCGAAAGAGTTGTCCAAAATTCCAGAAGAGAGGTGTTAGAAACTTATTGATGGTTACAGGAAGCGATTGATTTCAGTTATTTTTCCCAAGGGCTCTGCTACCAAATATTAATTGAGGAATTGAGGGTGCCAATAATTTTGTCCAGTCGATGGGGGCATGGCTTGGCTATGGCGGCGTGAGGAAGCACATTGCCTGAGCTCTGCACCTGCCTGGGACTTTTCAGTTGATTCTAACATCCTCTACCTCCATATTCTTCATGTCCAAGAAGAACAAATCGCGCTCCAGTTACGGGAAGCGGTCTCAGACCTCTCTGCAGCGCTATCTCTCTACACCGGCCTTTTCAACGCGACGCTCCTCCAAGACGACCATGACCCCTGCAACTCAGGGTAAGGAATCGGGGCCTACTACCCCGCGGGTGCACAACGGAGCCTCGGCCTCGCCTGTCATGGAATCCGACTCCCCTACACCGCGGATGGTGGACGTGATACCCCCTAGCCCCAGTCAGATAGTGGAACCGCTGATCCCTCTCTCTCCCACTCCTCAGCAACACTCGGAAGCCACACAATCCCTCTCCAGCTGCGAAATCTCTCACATACTCCTCTCTCTCCCCACGAGGCAGGACATGGCCACCATGGTCGCAAAAATGGAGACCAAACGGGATATCGCCAGCATCCATACCACGGTCTCCGAACTAGACGCAAAGGTCACTACCCTGACCGAAGATCAGTCTCACCTGACCCGCAGGATCGACCACTTGGAATCCCGGCAAACTTCCTA